>NW_024962252.1:8497890-8506568 GCF_019238085.1 Lagopus leucura | reverse complement strand
AGAATCACAGAATCACAGAATCACAGAATCACAGAATCACAGAATCAATCACCAGGGTTGGAAGGGACCTCAAGGATCATGAATCTCTAACTCCCCTGCCACATGCAGGGCCACCAATCTCCACGTTTAATACCAGACCAGGCTGCCCAGGGCCCCATCCAACCTGGCCTTGAACACCTCCAGGCATGGGGCATCCACAACCTCTCTGGGCAGCCTGTTCCAGCACCTCACCACTCTCATAGTGAAAAACTTCCCCCTGACATCCAACCTAAATCTTCCCTCCCTCAACTTAAAACCATTTTCCCTTGTCGTGCTCTTATCTACCCTTTCAAGAATTGATTCCCCTTCTGTTTGCAGGCTCCCTTTAGGTACTGAAATGCTGCAAAACATCACAGTTGCATTTTTCCAGTCATATGCATTTAAGAAATGCACAATTCATAGGAACACCCAAGGGAAAAATAATCCTGCCTACCCTAAGGCATCCAAGAGAAATATGAGGCTCAACATATGTCAGTGTTCACTGCTTTTTGCAGAGCTGGCTGCATTCAAGGCGTGCTGAAGTAGCTCAGGTACTTTGCACCAGGACACGTGTGCTGCAAGCAATGCAGAGGTGTAGCAGCCTTGCTCACACAATCGCTAAGGTATGAAGTTTATAAGGTTCATTGAGCTCTTTATGGCTATTCTTTAAAAAGGTCAATTTCGATTCTGGGACTCCTGAAGAAAATGCTATCTGGTCTACATAAATGAGCACATTATTCAAATAAAAGCTAAAATTACTGTCGGGGGAACAGAAAAAAAAAACAACAAGAGATGAGTAGAAATAAGTAGTGAGGAAATTTGGTGACGTCTGTTAAAAAACACTGCAGCTCTGCTGATCTTATCTGGAAGGTGATGGCTGCAGCTAGCAGATCCAGTTCTCCAGCCCGTGCCCCACAATCTCCACGTCGATCTCTCAGACAAGTGCCAACAGCTGATGCTCACATACCGGCATCACCCAGCTCCCATCCCTGCTGCCCAGTGACTCCCCTGTAACTGCTGTCTGTTTCTATGGCAAATCAACTGCGGGAATATTTCAATTAATTTTTGCCGATTTTCTGATTCAAATTTTGCTCCCTCTGGTGGAAGCAGTGAAAGAGCAAAGACTCAGCCAAGCTTTGCTCTTCTAGGACCACCCTTCAGCTCACAACTGACTTAAATCTCTCAGATATAAAGATAGGTGAGCTGGCACACCAAGAGACAAGGGATTGTCATCAGCAAGACCAAGCTAGAAATGGACTGCAGCCCAGCACGCTGCCTGCCAAGGCTTCCCCTTGCAGGAAGAAGCAAGCAGCAGGGACGCCAGCACAACAGGAGCATAGATGGGAAAACTAGAAGCCTAGGTGAGAGACAAGGCTGTAACACAACACTGAGAGCTGCAACCTCGATGCATTATGCAACAAAACCTTCAGCAGCCAAGCCTTCCTGGTAATTATTGTTGCACTTCTCCAGCTGCAAGGGGAGGGAATGACATAACTTCTCCTATTCCCTCTCTTGTCAAACAAGACAGAGGGAGAATCGTGGGCAATTACATGCATTCACTCTTCATTAACTTTAGGGACACAAGACACAGAGCTGTCAACAGGATGCTTCCCCTGCTGAGCAGGAAACCTGGCTGCTCCAAGAAGTGAGAAGATAGAGGTTTTCACCCCACGGAGTGCATTTCTTTTTCCTATAACTATATACAAAAAAAGGTCTGCATGTTTGACTTCCCAAATCTACAGAGACAGACTCAGGTTGCTGATCACACCAGCCATCTACCCCAGCATCTTAAGACTGAAAGCAACAAAGGGATTGAATGAAGGCAGAAGCAGCAGCCCACCACAAAACACATTTGGTTTTCAAAGCAAGCATTTCACTTCACTTCGTACAAGAGCAGGAAAGAGCCAAAGGACAAGTTAACACAGCGGCCAATCATCGCATAACACCTTGTGCAGGGTAGTTACAGAAGAGGAACAAGCTTCCTTCCCAGTAGCCAACTGGTGGTTCGCTACCAAGAGGAAAGGTCATGAAGAGCAAATCGTTAAAGAAGCAGAGCTCTCCTCGTGCAACACAGAGAAGGAGGTTCAGGTGGGATATCAGGAAAAGGTTCCTCACCAGGGATGGTCAAGCACTGAACAGGCTCCCCAGAGCAGCATGCACAGCCCCAGTGCTCTCAGACATACATTCTGATATTTGGATAGCCCTGTGTGATGCCAGGAGATGGACACACTGATCCTTCCCATTTGGGATATTCTATGGTCTCACAAGCATACGCAGTGGCTCTGGCAGAGCTGCCATCCTCCATATTCCAGGCTGGTACCAGCACTAGGTCATCTCCAGAAGCCCCTGCCAACCCCTATGATTCTGTAACACACTGTTTCAAACAGATCTGTGCTTCTCATTCTACCAGAAGCAGTCCATCTGCTTTCTTGCACTCAAACCACACATAAATTTTCATCCAGTTATCCAAAAAATCAGGTCAAAATTAGAGATATCAGCTTCACCTGTAATTGAAATTTCTACTTACATTCTGTGCCACCAGGCAAGTTTCTTTCATCTGTTTGCCCACCCAGCCAGCAGAGCAGCACAGCCACACTGCCTGGACTCAGCCTCCCAGTTACACGCCTTCGCCTCCAGTAAGATCGTAGAGCAGGATCATTACAGAGAGTAATTGCTTAATTGTAAACCACAATAGTTTAGATACAAATATTAGCATCTACTTGTGGTAAAAACCAAAATAGAGAAGTAGATAAATAAAGCCTAATCTTGTTTATCCACTGGTTCTAACCACTGGCACAGCATATCATTCTCAGTGCCTGCTTCATGGCAGGACCCATCACAGCAGGACTTTGAGTTGGATGGCAGAAACAATGCACTGATCAGGAGCTCTTCATTCATTCCTTTTCCCCAAGCACAGCTCTGTTTCCATACCCAGTGCACATACAGTGTCACTGAGTGCCACACACAACCTCTGGGTGAATTTCCTTTCTCTGCCCTCACGCTCTCCACCACCTTTGCCTCCCTGACACAGAACACATTCCCTGTTCTCTCTGTGTTACACACTTACTATTGAGACAGGCTCTCCAACTGACAGTCTACAAAGCCCTAACCCACAGCGTTGCTTTTTGTTGCTCTTTTTTGAATCAGTTAAAGGCACATTCTTAGCGCAACATAATTTTGTAACTCTTCATACCCCATTTGTAGTCAAAGCTCTCCCTACCCAGCAGGGCTGATACTGCAGCCCACTGATATAGAAAAAACACATATATACTTTTTTTAATGCTTATCATAAAAGTAATATTCTAAACCCTATGTTTAGCCACCCACCATTGTAATAACCCCCAAGAACTCATAGAGCTCAAACAGAGCTATTTGCAAAAACACCCTTACAGGAGCATCTGTTGCAACATACTCAAAACGGGTAAGATCTCCAGGCTTTGATAAGAAGTAACCTCATTACCACCAGAAAGACATATCAAAAGCTCTTAAATTAAAACTAAAACACTAAGTTTTAAGACTTCAGTTACAAGTAGCTGATAAGCTGATAAGAGGACAGCGGTAACACGCCATAAAAAGGTGATCACCTCTTACTCCACCCGCTATTTCCCAGTGAAGCCATGGCAGCAGCACACAGCACGGAGCCACAGAGCCATACCCACAGGAGGCAGTGCCAGCAGTGCTCAGCATCCACCCCATCACAGCCAGCTCCACTGAAACCTGCCCACTTCCAGGAGCTTTTTGGAAGGAATTTCCATGCACCTGTGGTTACCTCACCTACATCTCAGACACATGGAAGAAAGAGAAACAGAGAAGAGCAAGCAGGTAGCTCAGAAGTCGATGGACGCGCTCCTTCCTCTGGGTTTCATTTCAAATCACTTTCCTACCCCCGAGGTGTGCCCCGCGAAGCCCAGGCACCAGCATCCCTTCACGGGAGGACAGACTGCTTCTCTCGTCCGGTTCCATTCATTCACGCACTAACAGAAGCATTTTCTTCCTTTAAGCACACCACTGCCACAAGATCCACAGAACTCACTCGGAAGTTACCGACACACCTACAGGCACACAAACATCCCGCGGACGGAGGAGGCCGACCCCGCTCCCCCGACGGCCACTCGCCAAGCTGTCCCGTCCCGTTCGGCACCGCCCGGCCGCCGACACCGCGCACACGGCTCGGGGCCGCGCCACCGCACATCCCTGCTGCGGGACCCCAAGCTCGGCCGCAGGCGGCGGAGCGGCCCCGGGGGCGATGCCCGCGATTCGGCCGCGGCCTCAGCGCGCACCCGGCGGGGCGAGGACGGCGGCGGGCCGCACCTGCTCTCAGCGCGAGGCGGGCGGTTCCGCGGCGCCGGGGGAACGAGGCGGCCCCGCGCTTCGCGTGCCCCCGGCGGGGCGGGCGGCGTCGCGGCAGCCTCACCTGGTCGACGGGCAGGCGCACGGCGTTGCTGAGGGGCTGCAGCAGCGTGGAGCCCGTGGTGCTGGTGGCCATGGCGTCTTACCCGCGCCGGGAGAGCGGGCGGCGGAGCCGGAGGAATCGCTCCTTGCCGGGCGCCCGAGGCGGTGGCGGCAGCGGCAACAACGGCAGCGCGAAGAGCCCCAGCCCCGCACGGCGCCGTGACAACAAGGGGCCGGCGCGACCCTGCCGTCGACTGACGGCGCCAGCGGCCAATGGGAGCGCGGCGCGAGCGCGGAGTGACGGGAGGGCTCGCCCAATCCCCGCCCCTCGCAGGGCCGGCGCGGGGTGCGGGAGGGGGAAGATGGAGCTCGGAGGGGCGGCGCCGGTGCGGGGCGGCGCGGGGACGGGCTGGCCTCGTCCGGGCCGCCCGTCGCCGAGGTGGGTCCCTGGCCGCGCTCAGGTAGCGCGCCCGGCCTGGAGCCTCGCCCCGCGGCCGCGAGGGGAAAAGGATGCGGGAGGGGCGTGGAGAGGGCGCTCATAAATAGACGGGAACACCTGAGAGGAAACGGCATCTTCCTCCCGGGGGCCGGCGGCAGCTGCGGGGCTGCGGGCGGGCGGGCCGGGCAGCGGCCCTCCGGAATGCGGCTCTGCCGAGCGAGGGCCGGGGTCGGCCCGCGTCACGGGCCACGCGCGGCCGAAGCTGGGAAGGCCCTCCGGGCGCGCCGTGCCCAGCCCTGCTGCAGCGCGGACACACGGCGTCGTGCGCCGCGTCTGGGGGCTTCTGGGTATCCGAGGAGGAGAGCCCGCGCCTCCGGCTGCCTGTGCTCCGTCACCACACCGCACAGGAGTGCTCCCGGTGCCCACACAGAGCCTCCTGTGCTCCGGTTTGTGCCCAGCGCCTCTTGTCCTGGTTCTGGGCGCCACGGACGGAGTCTGGCGCTGCTCCCTTGCCCTCCTTTCAGGTGTCTCTGGACGTGGAGATGCCCCTGAGCCTCCTGTTCTGCAGGCTGGGCGGTCCCAGCTCCCTCAGCCTTTTCTGGTGGGAGAGGTTCTCCATCCCTATCATAAAGAGTTCTCGACAACTCGGCAAAAAAAAAAACAACAAAACACCTCTTCCAACTTCTGACTTCAGGGAGGTCCATCTACCATGGCTGCAAGCCACAATTTTTCCTTTATTGAGGGTCTGTTTCTTACATACACAAACCTGAAGCAGTACAGCCATAAGTTGTAAGCCTTTCCAGTAGGCTCAGGCTTGCAGTGGTTTCCCCAAAGAAAGCAAGAAGTGACTTGGTGCCAACAGCAACAAACCGATGTGTGGCACAGCTCTTCTTTCTGCCCAGTGAGCCCTGCAACACGAAACGAAGCAAAGTCTTCAGTGACTTGATGTGAGGACGTGCAGCAAGCTGCTGGTTAGCTCGTGCATCAGGGTTAGTACTGAGTGGTTCTGCTTTAGTAACCTGCCCTGCTGCTTTCATATTAGAGTCCTCCATTGTGTCAGTGTTCTTCTTATGAACTAAGTTTTTGCATTAATTTTTCTAAAAGACAGAGGAGCCTCCAATGGAACATAGTGCTCTGAATCTGTAACTGCTCAGGAATTCTGGATCTCTTGGCAGAAAGCTGCAGGTTATTCCCTGAAGTTTATTAAACATTTAAAATATATGGATTGGGTATCTTGCCTATAATCCTGCTAAATGTACGTATTTTGCCTGCATATCACATTAATCACTGTGCTTCCCGCAAGCACAAGACTTTCACCTTGGTTTTAAGTACACAAAAAATGAAAATGAAATGTTTGTCTTCCTAGCTGGAAGAACAGCTAGGTGAGTGATTTCCATACCCATTTAAGTTCACAATTAATTCTAATTGGTTGTAGCAGGAAAATGGAAGTATAATTATCTGAAAATATCCGGTGCTTTTCTTATGAGTTGAAGACCAGGTCTCTCCTTTTAGTTTGTAGCTGGTCTTTTGTCTGCAGTTAAAGAGACTGGTTAATAGCTACAAATAAGCGGTTTAAATTAGTTTTCTTCAGTGTGTGACAAGCAATTACAAGTGTGGTTGTATCTGCAGCTTCAGAAGCAATCGCATGATGTTTTTGTAAGTAAAGCAAAGAGCTGCCTTCAGAAAGGAAAAAAAAAAAAAAAACAACCACCCACACCTTTTCCCAATTAATTCTGAATCAGTCCTGTAAATGTGAACCCCCCAAACGTATCTACATACATGTAAGTAACTTCACAGGAGTGCAGTGCCACTGGGCTCCGTCTGCAATAGGCAACACATATGTGTATGGAAAGGCTAAGCTTATTTCTCTGATTCAATAGTAGACATATCCCTACACACAAATATTTGGAAGTCTTAATCTAAATTCTCACCTGAAACTGCAGAAGGACTGCTTTAGAGACTGCCCATAGCTAGTTCTGAGGCGCAGTCCGGTCACGAGGAATGATTCTAAATAAACCCAGGGAGGTGGTGTTACTGAGAGTTTCATGAAATATATGCACCAAGTAATCGACCTGCTGAATGAAGCTCCTGGGTTCAATTAACAGATTGTCTGAAAATAAGCTCATACTGTCATGGCATAAGGAATCAGCTGGTTTTAAAACACAGTCCTTGCTTTTACAATGATTTTCATTCTTTTTCGCATGCATATGCTGAGAAAATACAAAAATGCATTTCCTCGCATGACTTCAGCATCTTCAGAGTTCAAACCTGAAAGACACATTTGTTTATACAGTAAACTCCATTATCATTACAAATAGTTGTCAGCTGAGGCATTAAGTTACATGATTGCATCTGTCCAAAGCTTCCATTGGAAAAAGATGCAATGTTTGGAGAAGGTGTTCTTGTGCAGTTATTTAGGAAAGCGTGCATTAGACAATGACAAAGAAATGTGTCTTAAAATAATGGTCCCTTTGTATTGACAGGGCAGATGAGTTACATGAAGAACAAAAAGGCTCCTGCCCCACACAGCTTAAAATCCAGGTTTTCAATTAAAAGTGAGGCACGCAAATGTCAGCTGGGAAGAAATTAATAGGAAAATAAGCAATTTATGCTGTAGTGTACCTTTGGTATCAGCTATAAATTGTGTGCTGAGGGCTTTCACAGGCATTACGATAAAACTTGGTCTTCTGGTGCCTTTTTTTTTTTTTTTTTTTAAGAGATTTCATCTTTATTCCACATTTTTAGCATTGTTAAGAATTTCCTCCCTTTGTGAAAAGACTGTTGTCTCTGTGTTGTCTGTTGGACTACACTAAAGTGAGACATTGGCTGGTGAACAGCAGCACTCCGCTTTGCACTGACACACTGACAGCCCTGGAAGTTGTGTGCAGAAATCCTTCACGTGATGCCGTGAAAAAGCAGGTTGGAAAGTGATACAAAGAAGCTAGCGTACCCAGAGTAGGGAACCTGTAAGAGTTGTTGGTCATGTAAGTGGAACAGTTTTCAATAAATATTACTTACTTTCATGCTGTTGGAAATACTTGCATATAACGAGCAAGAAGCAGTACTTAGAATCACAGCATGGTTTGGGTTGGAAGGGACCTTTAGGATCATCCAGTTCCAACCCCCTGCTACAGGCAGGCACACCTCCCACCAGACCAGGGTGCTCACAGCCCCATCCAGCCTGGCCTTGAATGCTTCCAGGGAGGGGACATCCACAACCTCACTGACAACCTGATCCACTGTCTCAGCACCCTCACAGTAAAGAATTTATTCCTAATATCTCTCTAAATCTACCAACTTCCAGTTTAAAACCATTTCCCCTTATCCTGCCACCACATGCCCATCTAAAAAGTTCCTCCCCAGCTTTCCTGTAGCACCCCCACTACTTCATGAGGAAATTCCACCAACAGCTGTCAGTCAGAGCTCAGGAGGGGATGTGTTGGTTAAGTAATCCCCAGACAGTGACTCGATGTGCTATGAACTACTTCTGGTGTTCTGTGATTAAGTTTCTGTGGTTCCATAAGTGCTCACGGTTTTATAAAGACGAACTCAAAGGCATCTCAGCCCCAGAGAGGTCACTCGGTCTGTGTCATGGTTTTATGATTTTTGGTCATCAGTATTCCACACCATAACATCATGTAATGCATTGGGGGTGGGGTTTGATATCTGCCGAATGTTCGTCTGTCGGAGAAGAACTACATTTCCCCAGGAGACTTTGCGGTCAGCAAGGGGATATAACTCCAAGCAAGGTCACCTGATCCTTCTTCTTCGCCTGCTCTTCGCTGTCTGCGCTTCGCTATCTGCGCTTTGCTGCCTGCGCTTCGCCATC
>NW_024962252.1:8271664-8497880 GCF_019238085.1 Lagopus leucura | reverse complement strand
CCTGCTGGTCACGGAACTGGGCCGGACCAGCCCATAAACCGTTGACAGTCTGTCAGAATGCTGTAGCCTTGATGTAACAGACATTTCCTGTAAGCGTTGTTTAGCCAAATGACCATGTAAGATATTGGGTTGTTTACAGTACCAGCCTAACCACGTGACATTGAACAATGAAGAACCAAAAGAGAAGATGTGTGGAGAGGATAGGCAGAGGCAGTGGGACAATGTTATCAGATGCACCTCGCAGGGTGCAGTTTTTATTCCTCTCTCTGCTCGGTAAGATAGTTCTGAAAACACAGGAACAATCCTTAGAACTCCTTTTAGCACAACAGATGAAGAAGAAAGCAAGTTTCAGTATTAGCTCTGGAGAGATTATCCCTTTTCCAGAGTAAAGTCTTATTTTAGCTTTACCTCTCTGGCTGTGATTAGGCTAAAATATCTGAGACTTCATTCTAAAGAGAAAAAAATGTTTCTGCAGAAGCTAATGCCAATCAACCAAACCAAAAATTCTGCTATTGAATTTTGCCATTTGTAGCTAGGTCTCACCATTCCTGCAAAGCAGCCTTTTGCCATCCCTTGAAGTATTTCAAATATCCCAACACAATAAGTTTCACATGCATCCACTGTTTACTAATCTAATGTAATCTCTAATTAGTCAATTCTGCTATATTGGAAATTCAGTGTCCTGTGTGATTCCTGTTCATGTCGGTAGGAATTCTTTAATGATGGCACTGCTCACTGCTAGGTCATGTAATTTTTGTTTTTCTCTTTAGTTATTAGGGAAAAAAGATAAATACTTTTCTCCACTCAGTTGCTAAAATCTCCCTTTAGCTCTTTTAGGACATTTTGGTTTTAGATTCTGGATTTCTTGTGTTTCATTCCTACAGAGCAAAGAAGCCTCTCCACTTACAAGGCAACAATTATCGAAAACAAACAATCAAGCATTTGGGCCAACCTTCTCCCATCTAAGTACTTATGTTTTGTAAGTTCTGCGATGGGGAAATGCATCAGTGTCACCTGGGAACTCCTGCTCAGCCCATGCTGCCTTTCAGTTACAACCTGTCTGTTAGCAAATTCAAGCAGGGTTTGTACAGAGGGATGTGGGAAAGCTCACTAGACTTTTCAGCTGTAAGTAGCAGCTCTCAGGTGCAGATCTTAGAAATGGTAATTTCCTGACTAAAGGAGCTCATGCTTGCACGACAAGGACAAAACAACTGACTTGAGCAGCAAGACGTTGCTCTAATAAATGAACCACCTTTGCAAAGCAAGTTCTATTCGTGAAATAATTTATGGGAAAAAATGCAAAGTGACAGTGCAGTGTTTTTAGCTTGCAATAACTTCAGTGCAAGTGGGGTACTGTCACTGATGATCAAAAAGTGTGGGTATTAGAGGCTCTTTTTCAAAACTGCAATAAAAGCAACGAACTTCAAAGCTAAATTATGAGTTCATAAATTGTTGTTTAGAGCTTAATTATGCGTGCATAAGACTGTGAACATGAGGTAGATGGAAAGGGAATCCACCTGTCAGTCTATGAAACAGTCCTCAGGAGCTGACAAGGTTACCTATTTTACTGCCCTGACTATTTTTAAAAAGTCATATTAAATGCTTATGGATAAATGTATCATTGATAAATCATTTAGTGTCCTGTTAAATTGCAACAGCACCATGGAAATAACTGCTTTTAATAAGATTCTCAGGTTTCTGGGCTGTCTCCTAGTTGAAAGGGGAAACCTAACTTTTCCTGATATCTGATGTTACAGGTTCTCAAACTGATCCTGCTACGCAAAGAGTTCAGTTCCCAGGATCCCTCCCACTTGCCCTAGGTGAGTGCAATAGGATAGGACTAAATCTCTTCTTTGTTTGGATTGTTTCTGAAAGAACAGCACACCTTATTCTTGCCAGAGTTGCTTAAGATTTACTTTTAATTCCAAGATAAGGTTGGTGAGTAAGATAAGTTTATTCTAAGAGAAAATATTGAAGTGTAGGAGGGGATGTAAAGTACGTAATAAAAAAGCAGTTTAAAGTGATGCTTACCAAATAAGTTTTCCTTTCAGTTGCTTCATGCTCACAGATAAGGCAGATTTACTTTTTGGAATTTTCTTTTTCTGTCCCTTTGAACCAGATTGCCCCAGATAGTTTTCTAAGACATGTGGTCATTGCCACTCAGATCAGGATGGTTCCTTCTGTTCTGAACAGCGTGCATGTTCAGTCCTGATTTTAATTCCGTTTGGTTAGAAGTAGGAACTTCTCCTTGAGGGGTTTCTGAAGTTGGTCCTTATGTGTTCACCTGAGTTTGAATTTCTCTCTTTTGGAAGATTTTTGTTATCAGATCTTCAGGGTCCATTCGTGTTACTCGTCTCATTGCTTGCCATTCCTTTTACACTCTGTATAAAAGTTGCACCTGCTAACAGGATAGGTTTATTCCTGTAACACATAATGCCTGCTTCAATCAGCATTACCACTATCTCCTCTACACACAGCTTTGAAGCTCTTGCTCTGAAAGTTCCTCCCTTACTGCTTCTGACTCTGACACCAGAGCCAGCATAGCTTGAGGTACTTCCTCATTGCCAGCAGACTGCACAGTGGACAGAACCGGTGGTGTGTACAGAAATAGGGCTGTCAGCTGATGAATGGAAAGGTGGTACGGGGGATGCCGCCGCCTGGAACAGCCCAGTGCAATTAAACTTGTCACTGAGTCAGAGCCCAAATGTTTCTGCATTTGTTCCAGGACCCACCTGCTCTTCTCTTCCTTTGTCTGGCTTCAGTCATCAAGAAATTGTTGCCATATGTCCTACGAGGAAGCCTTCATTTTTCAGAGCAGCAGGACAGGGGAATTTTGCTGAGGTTAGAGACCTGAGAAGAAGTGATTCTGGAGCCTCACACCAGCCAGCCACTGAGCATGAAAGTACTTCACTGAGACTTAACTTTGCTAATTACATCTTGATGTCCCATCTGATAAGAGGCCCTCTGCAAGCATTTGTGCCTAGTCCAACACATATTCGTGAGAGGTCATTATAATAATGTAGTCCCCTCCACAACACACACAAATCCTTAATGAGTAACAGTTGGGCACAGCAGCAAGTAGAGTTTCTGAGAGCAACTTCAAGTCACGCACAAACTCAGATATATGTTCTCTCTCCATGATTCCAAGAACCAATATTTGTATTGACAGTAAATTTAACCTGTTTTTACAATATATCATATTTGTGGGGCATATTTGAAACAGGGCCATGAAAATGTAAGTAGCCCAAATGAAATGTTCCATCGTTTTTAGTAGCAGCTACCACTGTTTGAAGAGTGAGATATAACATATCTGCATATAACAAAGCCAGTTCATAACACTGGCTTGCTCTGCTCTTACAGAGATCAAAATATCATAACATCATTTCGTAACATTTTGCCTACACAGCTTTCATGTGGTGAGCAAATCTGCCTGACACATTACTTCTTGATTTACTTCATCCTCTTCTTAATTTTGACATTTTTATTTAGCCTTATGATTGTGTTTGCTTTTAATAAGGAGTAGTGAGCACTAAAGATTTCATAGCAACACTGGCTCTGTCTCCTCCTCTTGTTTAAATACAATTACAGCATTGAGAAAACAATGAAGAGCTTAACTGTTCTCAGTTTCCATTTGGAAGTACCATATTATAATGAAATTCCATGAGAAAAAAAAGGTAGAATAGCCAAAAAGTTTAAAAACACATCACTACTTTGTGAAACTAATCACCAGAACATGACAGCCATGCTAAAGGTACGGAAGCATCAGTGACTGTAGACATAATTTATAATTACAAGGAATATAAATCTTTAAGCTCTGGACTTCTAGTTCTTAAACTATTGCTAGCTGTTCTGTGGAAGAAACGTGTGTGCATGCCAGGTAGTTTGCTTTTCAGATTTTTTGCACTTTTTATGAACTACTTAGCTACCATCAGAGAGGACGTGAGAGCACTGACCTGATTCCCAGGCACAGTGAAGGTGCTTCATCTCTTCCTGACTACACCCATTTCTATTACAGAACTACTGTGACACAGTGGAGAAATACTGACTCTGAGATGCTGCAGTTCATAATGTCACAGGGGACTCCTGAAGCTGGATGGAGCACTGTTCCTGTCGTGCTCCAGTTGGGCGAATGCTATGAATCGTATGATGGATGGTTCTGGGGGTGCACTGCTGCTTTAAACAGGAAGCTCTTCTAGGATCATCCCAGCTCACAAATGAGGCCACTTCCTTAACAATACAATAACAGGAATTTGATCAGAAACTTCAAAATTTGATTCTAGAAGGTTGCTTTCATTCTTGCATTATCTCCAGTTACTAGTTATACAAGTTGTGCTTGTTTAAAAAAACAGGCTTTTCACATAGACAAATCTTGCTCTTTTATGATTGTTAAAATATCATCCTATTTTTGTCTTCGTTTTTTTTTTGCCTAGACCAGATTTACATTGCCAATATCACATATGATTCTGCAGGAAATACTTCTAAGAGCTTTTCTTATCCCTATGTGATACACCAGGAGAATAGGAGTTTTAGACACACGCTGTTCAGATACATGTGGCTCAAGAGGTAAGCCTCAGCCCTCCTTGTTTTCATTTGCTAACCTCTATACAGATACAAGAAGTACTACAGCAAAATATAACAGAATGCTCTATACTGCAGAACTAAATTACTATCCTTGTTTTTCACTGATAAGATTTGCTTTCAGGAGACCCAGGAAAGGTCGAGGGTAGGAAATCATCTCACCTAGTGAGTGCTGTGTCCAGTTCTGGGTTCCCCAGCACTAGAGAGGCACGCGCATAGTGGAGCAAGTTCTGTGAGAGAAAGGTGACCCAGAGCAGAGCATGTGTCATACAAGGAGAGGCCGAGGCAGCTGGAATTGTTTAGCTGGGAGGAGGGAAGGCTCAGAGAGATTTTATCTGTGTGTGTAAATACTAAAAGGAAGGTAGTAAAAGAACCAGCAGAACCAGCATCTTTTCAGTGCTGTCCAGTCAGAGGACAAGAGGCAATAGGGTGAACTGAAAGACAGGAAATTCCAATCACATAGAAAAAATACCCTTTTTGCAGTGACGGTAGCCAAACACTGAAGCATGTTTCCCAAAGGGGGTGAAGAGTCTTCTGCCCTGGGGATCCTCAAATTCCAACTGGACAAGGCACTGAGCAACCTTCTGTGCTTGTGCCAGGCTTAAGCAAGGTGCGGGTGGTGCTAGGTAATCTGATGGTGTCCCTTCTAGCCTCAGCTATTACTGTTCCATGTTTCAATCAAACTAGGGCAGCCTGAAAGTTTTCAGATAAAGTTTGTCCTTCACAAGTGGAGCCCATCACCCCAAGAAGCCAGGCACAGCCTCAAGTTATTGTTGCCCAAGAGTTTATAGTCATGAACACAGGATTTGTGCATACCAGAAGTGAAATGCACACGGACAAAGGCTTGAAGAGCAGACTTCAACAGTTCCCTTTGGCAGTCTATTCTAAAACACTACTAGATGACCTCCAAATGGAATTTCCAAGTGAAAAGAGACCTTTGACTGAAAAAAGTCACAAAATCCTCTCAAATTGCTGTTGAAGTCTGTTCATTCAAGGAACCTGCTGGGAAACACTATGATTCAACCATGCACAGAGTTGTGTTGTTAATATATTTGAAGAACGTGATTAAACTGCTAACTCTTAGAAATAGCTAATTGTGGCTTTTCTGTATATTGTGCAACAATGTCATTAGAGAAAGGGAAAATACATGGAGATGCTTCTCTCCACTCTTTCACTGAAACTTTTTTCAGAAATTAACTTACACTCCAGGCCTTTGGAATTGTCTGGCCTGGTGCCATAACTTGAGTAGTGCTATGGATAGAGCTCATGTCAGCTACTCCTTTCCTTGCCATGAAAAAAGAGTGTTTTTTTCCTAGCTGTGCTCAAACTTACTTTGGATTAAATTCTCTTTCCCTTTTTTTTTTTTTTTTACCCTTCATTTCCCCTCTCACCTCCTTATGGGTCATGGCACAGCACATACCTATAGGCACGCTGCACTTAAGCTTTAGGTTCTCTCTTGGATAAGAGATGCTGAAGCCTCTGTTCCTCTGTATGCTTCAGCAATTCAGACATTTCTCTTGGATCTACAGAGTAATCTATGCAGGCCTTAACGGAAATGCGACAACTTCCCTACATTATTCTGATAGACTCCAATTGTCTCTTTTTGGCCAATGTGAACTAATCTGTCCAGAAAAATTCCAAACACTATTCAGTAACAGATGGGCTCTTACACGCTTAAGAAAGAAGGTGAAGCTGGACCTGCATTTCTCCACCATGTGCTTGGTGACTTTTCTTCAAACTGTCTTATGGAAGAGGACTATCAGGGTCTCCAGCACGAAGGTTCTACATAAAGAATAAAAAGATATCCTTGTTCTAAAATTTTACACTGAGAGAAATGCCACAACCATCAGTTAAATTATTGAGTCCTGGCAAAGGTATGCAAATTGAGGAGGAGTAAAGCTGCATCACGTAAGATAAAAAACATTCACTATTCAGTCTTTGCAATGCATAACTATTTATCTCATGTACATGAAGCCTCCCGTAGATTATTAACAAAACTGTCACAATCTCATATATTAAATTGAGCAGCACTATGCAGTAGGAGTATATGTGTGTGTTTTATACCTGATGTGAAAAAGCCTGTTGACAGATACGCTTGTTTTGAAGGGATTATATGGTGTATGCTCTTTAATTGCACAATTCTCATATTTGCTTATGTACACACTTGGGTTTGTCTGACAAGTTGAGAAGTGCTCTTTCTTTTTTTTATCCCATGCTGCCTTCTGGAACCTATCCCAGGTCATAACACCCATGTGCATGCTGTGCTGCTTGGAACTCGAGGCTCTGCTGTCCCGGGAGGAGCGCTGGATGTTTCCTCCAGGATTCAGTAAGACAGCCAAACCCTTTTGGGAAAGGGTAGTTTGCTTTCTTTATTAGCCCAAAGCTAGAGACTGTTTAAATCCTCCAAAAATCTGCACTTTGCTAATCTAGCACAATGCTGCACAGAAAAAAAAGAAAAAAGGGGGAAAAAAAAAGCATGGATTTTCTTTATGCCTGCAAGCCATGCATTCTTATTGGGGAACAATGCACAGACACCGTACAAAGACACTACAGTGCTAAGCAGGAGATAAAGCAGAAAGAGAGGATGCAGTATGGATATGGAGGAGCTAACACACAGCTACCTGGTGGGTTTTCAGAGAAGGATAACTATCATTGCCTACGTTGTTCATTTTTTCTCTGCAGAGAGAACAATACCAATGAAATTGCCTCAAAACTCCAATGTCTCAGTCAGGAAATGGCAGAGACTGGCTATCCCAGCTTGGTGTCTGGTGCTAGTTATACCTGATAGATACACATCATCTTACAAGGAACGCATCTAAAGTATTAGCTAGCTTTTCTCAACGGTCTAAAATGGAGTGGAATACAAATATCCCCTTGATTTCACCATTTGAAATGGTAACCTCAAAAAAATTATTGCCTTGTCCTGAAGGATTAAGAGAGTGCTGGGAAACATTCATGAACACCTATTTGGGTAAAGCTCCGCTTCACCATGTTCTGAAAAAAATGAGCAGCCCGGGATAGCTGAAACCTCTCACTGATTTCACTGTCTTTCAGAATTTATGGGGAACTGAGCCTGTCACCTCCTGACAGAGCCTGAAAGTATGAAATCCATAAACAACACGAGATAAGCCAAATATTTTGTTCTTAGTAGCTTAAAGGCAGCAGACTTCCACAGTCATAAAGCTACCACACAAGCAATGCTGATCTCAACAAAGAGAGACCAGTGAAATTAATGTCAGACATGTTTGATTCCCTGCTCTTTACAACAACTTTAAGTGATTGCCTACAACCATGTACAGTGTCAAGTTGCAAAATACCTTGCAACACATCGTCCTCATTTTTGCAGACCTCATGGTATTTTCTTAAGCTTCCAGTGTCTTGTGCTGTTCTGCCTGGAGTGTTTTGTCACAGATTAGTTTTTGGGCTTCACTGGGCAAGCCCTTAATTGCTATGTGGAGCTGTATGTCATGTTTAAACAGAGCACCATGCTAAATTCACAAAGTGTACAAGAAAATATTTAAGGAGCCATGTAAGGTTGCTAAGGAAATGTAAATAGACTGTTAAACTGTATGAGTGTGTGCAAACAGGCCAAAACTCACTCTGGGGCGTGACTTCTGGTTTCTTCTGCATTCGAGGGTCTTCTTTTCCCTGACACCTCTTTTTCATGAAGTGAGGATAAGAGTTTGCCTGACCACTATGTGAGACCACACGTGCATCCTGTGAATGCTTAGTTTCTCATTTTTTGGGAAGCAGGAAACAACAGACCAAAGAGTCGGAAGAGTTTTGGATGCCTACCTCCAAACCTGGAGGATTGCTCATGAGACAAGGATCCCATGTCCTTGCATCCATAGCAGCTGCCTCTCAGAGCCCTGGCAAAAGTGCCAGCGCTGAAACTTGCACACACTCCCATTTCTGCATGAGTGTTTATGAACCTCCACCTCTGAACCAACAGCCAAAGTGTTTCCCATATACTTACAATAACTTTCCCTTTTTTTTTTTGCCTCTCAACTTGGATACAGAACAGCATTTACTTCTGGCCTGACAGGACAGTGACCTCGCACTCGCACTCCTCAGTACATGGTTCAGATGTTAGTCCCTCTGTTTCTGTAGTGTCTGCCATGGGAAGAAGCAGCCCATTCAGTATTCCTTCTCAGATGGCAAGACACAGATTTTCAATGTGAGAATTAATTACTTCCATGTTACAGAACAGATTTGCAGATTCTATTTTGTGTCATTTCACTCATGATCTCAGCAGTCCTTAGAGCTTTTTGGCTGAAAGTGTCAAAGCAGCAGCAGCCCATATTGTGAAAAGGTTATTTTTATTTCTCACTTTGTTGAAGTCTCCTCTGTAGGTTTACTGACCTCCTAGGGAAAGTGATTTGCCTCTCAGCATTAATGTGGTTAAGCAGATAATTAGAACCTCTGCCAGGTCACTGTTTCACTTTCTCACTACTTGGGCAACCCGCTTGGTCAGACATCTTAGATATCCCTGATTGGGGAAGAGAGGCAATCAGCATGGCCTGAGCATTCTCTCACTCTGTAAAGCATTTAAAAGCCTTCTGAACATGTATGCTGTAAGTGAAAGGAGAAATGTTCTCAATCACTCAGGAGTCTGAGCACAAATCACACTATCCACTGACCAAACCCATTGCCTAACATACCTTCTCCCTTCAGCACTGGTTGCTGTTAGTCTGTAGCCATCAGGATGAATCTGGAAGAGCGCTGATGCTGCTGCCTTTGAGTGACATGTGCCAAGCACCCTCCCACAAGCACAGCTTATCTGCCACAGCATAGAGAGAAGTGAATGGCTTGTGATTTATCACCAGAAGCTTCCACAATTTAGCTCTAAAAACTCTGAATGCTCAAAGGAACTCTTGCCAAAAAGCATTGGCTGCTGCACTGCCTGGGACAGCTTCCACATAAAACAGACCCACAGTAGAGACTTCTGGTGACTTTTATCTTTAGCAAATGCCATTCACTAAAACCTTCTCAAGCTGAAAAGCTAAACCACAACTAAACTTCAGTAAAACTTTTCCTCAGTCTAACACCAACACTGTGCTCGTGCAGGTTATTATCAGCAAAGCACAAGTTGTAGTATCTCCCCAATACTATAGTCTTCACACAGTAGACAAACTCTGTATGAAAAGATATTGTTAGCATAAATGAACCCACCAAGAGAATGAAGTTTAAACAGATGGCTGTACTGAAATTTCTGCAGCGCTGCTGCTGGTTTTGTGATTTTGGGTCTGTTTCTTGACACAGGACCAGAGAAACTGCTCTGCTCTTGCGAGTTCTGAAAGAGCACATCCATTACAGAAGTCTCATTATGAAGAAACTTGCCCACAGGTATCCAAGGCAGTTTAGTTAAGGCAAAAAGTCTGGCTAGATATAGTTTATTTTGCAGGTCTTCACCCTACAGCTGGATGGAGGCAGCAGTCAGAGAAGTAGTGCAGCACAAGCCCTCAGCTGCTTCTGACAATTACTCTGCATTTGAGCTGACCACACTTGGCTACAAGTTCTGTGACCGTGATAAAAGCAGCCTCATTTTGTTAGATTAATACGCATACACTTGCATGTATGAAAACATTTCAACCTTTGTGAGGCAATCGTTGAGACACGTTTTATTAAATAATTAAAAAAAAAAATCCCTATGGCAATCGCAGGAGATGTAATCGCTCAGTTTATGTATATAAAACCACATTAGTTTGGCTGCCATCCAGGCAAGCAGCAAGCAAGCACTATTACTTGATTTCTCCCATAGATCAAAGCCAGTCAGCCCGTAAGCAAGACAAGATCCTTCCTCACTGCAGGGATCCCTTTTATCCGAAAATCTCTTCCAACTGCACAGAAACTTCCCTCAAACAGTAACAAAGGTGTCAATCAGCACTTGCTGCCTTGGGGATCTCATTTGGGACAGAGAGGGATCTCTCTCGATCCACCAGTCCTTGGATGATTCTCCTAACCCTGGGGAATGCTGTGCTGAGGAGGTTGCTCCAGGCGGGTGTAGTGACACTGGGTATGACTGCCTCTCGGCAACGCTTTGTGGCGTGCTTTTCTACTCTTTTCCCTATCTCCTCCTCTGAAAATGTGGCTTGTGAAAACGATAGGGTCATGGAAGGCTCTGTGCTCGAGGCAATGTAAGCATTTTGCCAGACTCTGCACAGCAAAGGTTTGAAACCTGGGCACATCCAGGCCTTTCAGTCAAGCCAACCACACGACTGCTGTGCCCACTGGTGGCAGTGAGCAGCCACACGGCGCCATGCAACGTGCTTGATGCCAGCTGAAGTCACAGGGCCTTGGGTCCATCAGGACGTGGCTCGTCCTCCCCACCCCCTGCACGAGGGAGTGCGGGTGGTTTGGGCCACACAGAGCCGTGCAATACCATCGTGTAATGCAGTAGGGTGGGAAGCTTGTGCAACAGGCATAAGAGTAGGGGGTGGTGAGTGAAGGATGGACACGATTAAATCCCAGCAGCCTCTGGTTTGCTGCAGCCACGCTGCAAATTAGCAGGGTAAGCACAGGAGCAGCTGAAGCAGGTGCACAAGTGCAACCTGATCCGGGCTTGCAGACTCAGGCTGCCCACACGCCAGAGATCAAATATAGGGACTCAGAGGGCTGGCTGGTTCTCACATAGAAGCGTGGGCAGGAGCTCACGGCCAGGCCCAGCCGAGTGGGCAGCCATCCCTGTCAGCAGCGTGAGGCCACAGGAGAGCTTGGGAGTGCAACGCCAGCAGGCAGATTTGTAACTTCAAACCCTTTCATGTGGCTTCACCATTGCCAGATCTGCCCCAGCTTTTCTTGTCATGGCCACAGAGCTGTTTCACTTATTTTTTTCCTTGACCGGGTGTCTCATTCTCTTTTGTTTCACTTTTGTTTATCGTTGGGTGGTACCACAATTGTTTTATGCAGATAGCAGTAACAAGCGTTTGTTCCAGATAGGGAAAGAGGTTTGTAACACTTGCAAGGTGATGTTATGAGGAGCAGGGCTGCCAGGATGGCACTGAGAAGCAGAGATGTGCAGCATCTGAGAGCACCGAGAGCACTGAGAAGCAGGGGTGCAGCATACAGGAGCACAGGCAGGGGAAGACAAGAGATGGGCACAGGCTGGCACTGGAGGTCCCACAGCTGTAAACAGCTCCATCGTGGTCAGCTAAAAAAGCAGGCATGCCTGGGCTGGACAAGATTGGCTTTAGGGATAACAAAGAGAACCATATATCATAAAGTCAGGTGTCACCTGGCTTTGCAAACCAACCAAGACAAAGGTGTATGAGTATGTTAGCAAACAAACATGTCAGCTTGAGCCCACTGCCCTTAGGACCCAGAAGAGCAGTGGAAGGGAGAGCGTGAGAGCAGGAATAGGGATAGAAATGAAGAAGTCTGTGTGTTACAATTTTAATTACTGCTTTGTTATTACTGTATTTAAGTATAATTCTTGTGTTTTTACTATTAGATTTTCTGTAATAGTAGACTAATCTAGATCTAGATCTAAACTGATGATGATTCCCAAATTAAACTGGGTGGAGTTGAATTATACTAACAATAAACACTTGCCTTTGTTTATAGATAAACATATAGGATATGCTGCTTTTTTTCCCATAAGCAAAGTTTTGAACATAACAAAACTCAACATAGGCTTTCTTTATAGTTCTTGGAATAGATCTTGGAAGCCTCAGGAAGAGAGGCATTACACTGAGTAGAGGCTCTGCAGAGTAGACTGGGTGCCTTGTCAAGGTCCTGGTGAGAGAGCAGCTCAGCAAATGCAAGGCAGAAGAACCTGCATCATCCTGATTCATCCAGCTGACTATGTGACTGCACTATATTTCCTAGATTTTAAACCTGACATGTCTTAATTTAACGTATGATCTAATTATGTACTTGTGAATCTATCATAAAACAATTGTCCTTAGTATTGTGTTTTTTCTTCTTGTCAGTGTTCTGAAAGAACATCTGGATTGAATACAAGATTACTCAGGAGTTCAGATTTAAATGCTATTTAGTGCTTAAAAACAAATAATAGAGATTACTACTGATTGCAGGTATATGCATCTTTTCTTACCCAGTAAGTGCACAGCACTTTACAAATGTTGACAGAGTCAGTCTTGCAGTGCCAAGAAAACTAAAGCAAGCATAGATTTCAGCACTCAGTGTGAAACAAGTCTGGTAATACATGTAATATAGGCATGTAATAGTTTGTGCTGACTCTTAAGCCTGTTGACTCACTGTGTAACCAAAACCTGGGTAAAGGAGCCGGGAGTGGCTGTTTGGGATAAGCAGCAAAGACCATGCAGCCTGGAAGGTTGCTAGGGTGGGACACTGCAAACACAAGGCAAAAGCTTGAACAGACTTTTATTTCCTCATTTTATTTTTTTCCTATGGTTGTAGTGTTCTAGAAAGCAATGAGTTACACTGAGTGTGACACCAAGCAGGTTGGGCTCAACGTCTGTGTGTGTTGGAATTGCATCTGCTTTGAGATGGGGAATTGGAAGAAGAGAAATACTGGAGAACATAAGCAGAGCCAGGCCTCCTCTGACAACCACCTCAGGTATTTCCTTTTACAAATAAATGAAGTTGATATATAAGCACTGTTACATTGTTAGCCCCTGTCCTTCCCACTGGAAATTTATTTTTGAGTCTCATTAGCTTGTTCTGATATCAGTAAAAATCACTTTGGGTACTCCAATATCCACATGCACTTGAATTTGAACAGTACACTTCCTTTCGTGTTTCTTTAACTCAGAATTTAATTTAAAGTCACATTCCCATCAATGGTTCTGCACTGGAAACTGTATCTAGAGAGCACCTGGTGCTGCTGCTGCTTTCAGTGTGTTAAATCATCCCCATCTTGTTTACTTCCCCCCAGTGCCAGTGCACTAAAGTAAATCCAGAAAGGAAAAAGAAGTCTGTGCCAGCATGGCAAGAATGGGATGAAGGAAGCTTTTGCTGCCTGATCTCCCTCCTCAGCACTGCCAGTTATTAACTGCACAGTTTAAAGGCAACCAGGGGGAACAGAAGGCTACTGCAAAATCCCCCAGCTTATTCATAGGCTTGATTCTATTAAGGCTTTTATTTTAAAAAAATCCACTGGTGGAGTTAATTGATATTTGCCCTACAGCTACAAACTGCTCCTTGTTATTAACATATTTTGTAAAGTTGAAATGAAAGAAATTGAAAATGACAATAAAGTAGAGCATGATTTTGTCTGCAGCATAATGTTATATCCGTGGAAGTAATTTGCTGTAAATGCAACAATTTTGCTATCACTTTGATGTGTGTGTTTAAGGTGTTTTCCTTAATTAGCCTGTTTATGCATCCCTGCATTATTCTGAATTAGATACTTAGCATTGGCAGCCCAGAATCCCGTGTTGACTTGTCCTGCTCTGCATTATGGGATCTTTTTTCTCTTGGCAATGTTCTTGGATTGTTAGCAGGAAGAATGGAGATCACATTAACAAGGCTGTATGCTTTTCTTGCTGGTATTAAATAGATGTGCATTTCAAGCCATTTCAGCTATTCAGTACATTTTAAGCCATGTTCAAACCACAGCCAGACAACCCAAGAAATCCACTGCTGAACTCTACTGTTCTTAAGAAGAAAATGATATGCTTGCATTTGGAGTAGCTTATCAATTTTTTGTTTGTAAGCATGAGTAAAAATCAAATACAAAAGTGTGATTAAAACCAAACCAAGTGTCTTCAGTGCTGTCTGACTTAAATCACAACCTGTCATTAGCCAATGACCAAGTCCATCTCACTAGGCAGGTAAGACCCACCCTCAGCAGACTCCAAGGCATGCATCATGCAATTCAGATGTTTTTCAATATTCTTCCATTATCAACATGGATACATGATTTCATACAACTATGGTCGATGATTTTATTGTAGTATTTACCAAGCAAGAACGTATAGTAAAATGTGTGGTAGAAGGATTTTGCCTTGCAGCTAGGTGGCTCCTTCTTACGCTGTTCCTGACAAACTGTCCTGAGCAGAAACACTACAAGTAATTAGTCTACTGGAAATTGCATTTAGCTGTAGTCACTAAACTTTGTTGTACAAAAATAAGAAAAGTTCCTAGAAATAATTGGACAAAACAATCAAAACATTTTAAAGAGTAAAAATACTGAAAATTAAGAAGTGCAAGTCCCTTCTGATTTTATCAAGGTTTTCTTCTTAAAATGAACGAAGAAAGATGAAAAGATTCAGGCAAAAGAGTTGTTCATGTTAGAGCAGTAGAAAATGCTCCTTACTGCACTCTGTACGCAACACTTTCCCCCGAATGGCGAGATAGTAACTCACCAGTTTGCATGAGATAAGCGACTGTGTGAAGCACAGGTCAGAATCCTAAAAGCTGTTTGCTGTAGAATAAAAGATGATGTCTCCGAGTTCTTACATTTTTATTCTCTCTCTGACTGCTGTTTCCTAGCGCATGCTTTCCTAAATGACTAGCTGCTAAATCTCGTCTTTGAACACATTGAGGATGAAGCTGTACGACCATTTTCCTTGACTTTAGGAGAAAACAAGGTTATGTTTGTGGATTAGGTCCAACATATTACCTTTATGAACTAAAATATTGGAAGCTTGTAACATTCAGATTGGGTCTGAAGTAGTTCTGCAGATAAATTTGTTTTAAAGTTCCATAATGCTGGGATATAACCATCTTTGATGAGCAAATACCTACCGTGAAGCCCTACTGAAGCAGACATTGGGTGATGCTGTTGTAATTTCAGATGACATACGCTCAGTGATAACTTGGACCAGTTCTAGCACAGACAGCAGCCTTCCCAGAAGCTCCCTTCATGTCTGATTCTGTCTTGGA
The DNA here is from genome assembly GCF_019238085.1 of Lagopus leucura. Classification (NCBI taxonomy): domain Eukaryota; kingdom Metazoa; phylum Chordata; class Aves; order Galliformes; family Phasianidae; genus Lagopus; species Lagopus leucura. The sequence continues at coordinate 8,482,490 of NW_024962252.1, read as the reverse complement.
GAACACAGCTGGACAGGAGAAGGTCTCAGCTGCAAAAACCTCATCCTGGTAATGTGTTTTCTCCTGTGATTGGTCAGAGGCCCAACAATGTCATGACAATTGGACCTCTCAGGTTCTGACGTTTTGAGGTTCTGACTTGCAGAATAAAACAAATGTTTTTGGCTGGTTTTACCATTGTTCTGGTATATGTAGGCAGTGTTCAAACACAGACAGTGGTGCTGATGTTTGGCTCACAATGGTAAGCTCTTCATGGCCAGTAAGGTGATACTGCTTTAACAAAATACTACTTTATTTAAAAAGCACATATCTGGCTATTTTTCCTGATCTGTATTACAAGTCAACCTTCATGTCAGGTGAAAAGACAAGGAAACCATGGGGTGACTAAGGAAGCATCCAGCACTGAGTTGACTGCTGTTACTGAGCAATCCTATAGAGAAATATTACTTGTTTGTACTGCTGCTGAACCTGGTTGTCATGAAAATCAGAATCTTCAGCAGAATTAATTGAATCTCCAATGATCTGAAAATTTAGTACTGTTTTCTAAACCGAAAAAAATAATGAGTTTCAGTGAAAAATAATAGAGAAATATATAGTTTTATGTCATAGAATCATAGAATCAAGGTTGGAAAAGATCATCCAGTTCAACTGTCTACCTATGACCAATACTTGTCACTAAACCATGTCCTCAGTACAACATCTAAAAGTTCCTTGAACACCTCCAAGGGTGGTGACTCCACTGCCTCCCTGGGCAGCCCACTGCAGTGCCTGACCACTGTTTCAGAGAAGTTTTCCTGACATCCAGCCTGAATCTCCTCTGGCACAACTTGAGGCCATTCCCTCTCATCCTATCACTGGTTACACAGGAGAAGAGGCCAACCTGCACCTTGCCACAACTTCCTTTCAGTTGTAGAGAGCAAATTGTAGTATGCCTACTAGTATGGCTCACTGGTGCTTGGAAATGACAGAAAAAAAAACTGTATATTCTTTTAAAACTTGAAATATTAGCTTTTTAAGTCATTAACCTCCGTTAACATTATTAATTTTCAACTGAGCCCCCATTGTCTCTGCCCCACACACAGATTTGTCCCTGCAGCTTCTACCAAAAAAATGGAGGAGATCATCCAGGGAATACACCTGCAGCATTCATATTTTGTTGATTATCAGTTCTTAAATGCTGGCCAGCCGAGGTGCATTCTGCCTTTACAGAACCTTTCCAGCTTTTAGAAATTTGTCATGTTCTCTAAAAGACTAAAAGTTCTTTCCCTTGTGATTCTAAGTACTATGGAAAATCAGAAACTGAGGATTCAGAAGATAAACTGTCCAGATTGTGTGGAACATTTGAATTCTTCAACATCTCAGTGGTCCAATTAAACCATTTTCTTTATGAAGACTCAGCTTCATGAAAAACTGAATATACTAATAAAAATGTGAGTCATCGTGCCTTTCTTACTGAGCCTTTTTATCTTTCTGTGTCCGAGGCAACAATAAACATGATTTATATGCACTATGTTTAATTTCCTGCAGTGTTCTGATCTTGCATTGGTGCAGGGGAAAAGTCAATGAAGATGGATGGTGAACAGAATGCAAACTGGGAGGCAGGCAGTAAATGTGGTCAGAAATGGGAGGAGATCACATTGCAGAGATAAGTAACACTTCTACATTTCTAAAGCTGCTGCTATTTAGGGTATATTAGAAGAAAAGCTTTAATATGACTGGTAAGGCAGAAAGATAGACTTGTCTGTACCCACAAAAAATACCAATTTAAATCCTCTTGTGCAGATGAATCATAACGCAGTGCATAGCACTTACTAGTATTGTTCCCCCCACAGCACTGACAAACAGGACCACATTTCTTTCAGGATGTTCACGTAACTGCTTTCTGTAAAGGCTGGATGACCCAACCAACACTGGTCTTAACTGCTGCAGCAGTTCTTCTCACTGAACTGTGCTGACCATATGCCACATACAGTATCACAGGAACTTTCTGTTTCCTCATGTGCCATGGAGATGGCACGGAGCTGCATCAGGAGAGGTTGGGTATTAGGGAAAGGTTCTTGGGTATCAGGGAAAGGTTCTTCACCAGAGGGGTGGGCACAGAACAGGCTCTGCAGGGCAGTGGGCACGGCCCCAGGCTGCTGAGTTCAAGGGGTGTTTGGACAATATTCTCAGACACAGGGTTTGAATTCTGGATCTGGGGCCATGAGTTGGACTCGATGACCATTGTGAGTCTTCCAAGATGGGAAATTCCAAGATTCTAGGTTCCACGGGGGCACAATTTGCAAAATTTAATTCCATTTTTTGAAGTCTAAAGAGCGTTTTCCTAATGGAAAATTACTAACGGCTATTTTCTGCTTCCTTAATTTCAGAAACATTGTTGGGACTTTCTGTTTTGGGACACTGAAATTGGCTCTGGAAGGCCCTTGCTTTCTTTTATTGGCTTTGATAGTATCCTCCATACAGTTGTGTTCCAGTTCCTGTTGAAGTGGTGCTATTTAACTGCACGCTATTTATCTTTCTACTCGGGACAATGAAGTCTCCAGCTTCTGACAGCACCATGACCTTCCTGCCTCCATGCAGACCCCAGAGACAACCCTGCGGCACAAAAGAGGCTCCACTGGCTGCCCGTGAGAACTGTAGTGAAGAAGGATGCCAGAGGAGCTGCTTGAAACGGCAATCAGCACGGGGGGCTGCTACCAGGAAAGCATTTCAGTGTGAAAGTGCAAATCCATATTGACTTTGCTCCTCATAAGGTTACTTACCATGGCTCAAGAAGCCAAGAGCACTGGTTTAAAACCATGTTAGTCACAGGCAGGGGAAATTTCAAGGCGAAGGAAACTGCATGTCTCAAAAATGCACATTTCTGTAGAAAAAAGCCTGAGAGAGAAAGGAAACCAGCATCTCTTTCCAAGGAACAGCTATTTGCTGGGCAGTTGCAGCCACTGGAGGGGAATATCCCAAGAAACCTAGCTTTGTTGTCTTTGGAGTAAGAAAAAGGTCACATTCTATAGGACAACAATAGTCTTTGTGAGCAGATGCTGCTTTATGGATCTTTCTGTGGTCTTAATTGTGAATTATGCTACTTTTTTGTCCACAGAAATGCAGTCCTATAGTTAGAGACAGGCATTTGGGGTTCTGTTTCTCTCCCTCCTCCCTTCCCAATGAATATAGAGATCCTTAACCTACTTTTAGTTATTATACAGCTCAGAGCCTGTGCCTGTTCCCTCAAAGGACAACTGGAAGGCTGCCACTGACTTCAAAAACAGCATGGGCAGGCTTCTTGTTAGTTAACATTTGTAAAGTGCTTGGAGGTACTTAGGCAACAGATGTTACATAAATGCGATTAATTTTATAAGTTCACTATCATGTCTGCAATGTTGTATTGCAACTTTGTAGCAGGCGTATTAACTCACGGTGAAGTGCTGGATGCAGGATTAAGGTTTAGTTAAGCAAAGACAAACGACCTTACCAAATTCAATGCAACTATTCATCCACATAAATAAAGCTTCTACCTTAGACTCTTAGAATAAGGAAACCACTTGTGTGTGTGTTTCTGTTTGTATGAAAACTCTTCTACAAGTACTTGTTAGCACGAGCTCTTTACGTCTGGTACAGACATAAAACATAGCTGCTAGATGTCACACGCTTGAATCATCACAGATGTCCAGGGAACAGCAATATGATAATAGACACAGAAGGAAAATAACATCTAATACTGATCTCTCAACCACTCCTGTTAGCTTTTTCCAGTTAATTGTTAAAATCTGATTTTATCTTTCAGTGAACCAGAGAAGTCCGCTAACACTTTCAAGCAATGTGGGTCGTGTTTATACTGGGGAGGAACTTCTAATGTGCAAATTAACAAAAAGCTATTTATCATTTTACAGTATTTAGGCAGATGTTTCAAAATTGATGGACATTTTAAAATGATTTTCAACATGAATCTTCTAATCAACTTCTTGGTATGACTGAAATCCACCAGGTTGAGGCCACTACAGGCCAAGATTTGAAAAAGATCTCCATATTTTGGAATCCATACCATCACTACAAGAAAGACACTGAAGCCCTGGAGCATGTCCAGAGAAGGGCAAGAAAGCTATGAGGGGTCTGGAGCACAAATCTTATGTGGAGGCTGAGGGAGCTGGGATTGTTTAGTGTGGAGGAGGCTCAGAGAAGATCTTATTGCTCTCTACAGCTACTTGAAAGGAGGTTGTGGCGAGGTGTGGGTTGGCCTCTGCTCCTGTATAGCTAGTGATAGGATTGCAATTAGGCTGGAGGAATCCCAGGCATATATACAGACTAAGAGGAGCAGTCCTTGAGAAAATCCCTGCAAAGAAGGACCTGAGTGTCCTGCTGGATGAAAAACATAACGTGAGCCAGCAGTGCAGCTCGGAAAGCAAATGGTATCCTGGGCTACAATAGAAGAGGAGTGGCCAGCAGGGACAGGGAGGTGATCATCCATCTTTCTTGTGCTTGTGAGGCCCCATCCGGAGTACTGCATCCAGGTCTGGAGCCCCCAGTACAAGAAAGACAGGGAGCTGTTGGAGAGGTCCGAAGGAGCCACAAAGATGATCAGGGGGCTGGAGCACCTCTGCAGACAGGCTGAGAGAGCTGGGCTTGTTCAGCCTGGAGTAAAAAGGCTGCATTGTGACCTCGTTGCAGCCTTCCAGTACCTAAAGGAAACCTATAAATAGAAGGGGAGTCAACTCTTTGAAAGGGTAGATAAGAGCAGGACAAGGAGAAATGGTTTTAAGTTGAGGTAGGGAAGATTTATTTTGGACGTCAGAGGAAATTCTTTACAGAGAGTGGTGAGGTGCTGGAACAGGCTGCCCAGAGAGGTTGTGGATGCCCCGTCCCTGGAGGTGTTCAAGGCCAGGTTGGATGGGGCCCTGGGCAGCCTGGTCTGGTATTAGAGATGGATGTTTGTGGCCCTGCATGCAGCAGGAGGGATGGAGCTTCATGATCCTTGAGGTCTCTTCCAACCCAAACCATTATTTGATTCTGTGATTCTATGATTCTACGAAGAGAGGGAATTGCCTCAAATTGTGCCAGAGAAGATTCACGCTGGACATAAGGAAAGACTTCTCTGAAAGAGTGGTTGACATGCACCACAATGTGCAGTTTATTGCTGAACTGTTTGCTATTTCTTAGTTTATTTTTAATCAGTTAATATTAAGCACTTAAGCAAGGGCAGACATTGGGAGGAGCCCTGGCCCTGGGCTGTGGGAAGGAGCCAATATTTTCAGTGTAAGCTTAGTTCCTGCCTCCCAGCAGAAAGGCAGAATCCAGACTCCAGAATAAGGCACTAACATCTTATTGCTAATGTTTGGCTGGCTATGGATAATAGATTTAAACTGTTATAGTCCTAATGAGTTCACCACAGTAACTTAATTAAGCAATTGAACATGACAGGCAATGCATTGTAGGGGGATTATTTTATGCCTTCAGTAAAACAAAAACAAAAACAAAAACAAAAACAAAAACAAAAAAGAAAGGGATTTCAGCTACCAAGAACCCTCCGAAAACAAATCTCCTGTCTGCCACGCTGAGACTAAAGACAACAGAGAAGAATTGTATCTGCGGAAGCCAGATACACATCACCAGCACTTCTCCAACAGAAGCTATCAATAGCTGTACTAGCAATGACTTCCAAGTTAAGACCTTACCTTCAGGTTTTCATTAGGTGGCATCACATCAATTACAAGCAAATTACATGAATTAAAATAAAAAAATGCCATTAATTACAAATCCTTACATTTAGGTTTTGGAAAAGGAATTCAAAAATTGAAAAGTCAGAGTTAAACCAAGAAGATCTGAAGCTACTGTTGTTTTTGGAGTTTTTGAGATCAGTATGCTGCTCACTGCACAGAGATATAATAGACTTTGATTTAATCTGTTTCAGTCTGGAGCAATGAAACAAAGAACAACACGGAGGGTGTTGTGTTCCAGCTTGCAACTGCAGAAGGTTTAGCCTTCCTTTTCATCTTTGCTTTTCTACTTGAGCTCTGCTACAAGGCCTCATTGGGCTGTACTCAATCTTCTTGTAGGTCCTTTCCAACCTTGTGATTCTGTGATACAGCAGCAGAAGTGCACTGAAGCGTCCCTGCTGCATACCTGATTAGTGTCAGGTGCAGGTGGGAGTTAGGTGCAAACATATTCATCTAACATGGACTGTATTGACACTGCACAGTATTTGCAAGACTATTCAAAGACCAAACTATGAATTTCATTCTAAACTTCTTCCCTACGTGCCATCCCTACACTTGCCACTGATGTAGAACCTATCAAGTATCCCCCTCACATCTTATTTTTGGTATCAGTGATAAACTGTGTCTTCACAGCAGCGTATGTGTCCACTGAAGAACAGCAGATCAAAAGATGAAGATGTCCAACTTATCCCAGAGTTAGCAAGCGGCCAAAATGATGGAGACACCATTCCTATTTAGTGACACCTGAACAACCACTGATAGATAAACCAGTGCTGGTAAAGGAGAAAGAGAGCAGCCATGGAGATTGGAGTCATCCTCATCTCACACCACCCCTAGATGCGGCACAGACATTCCAGCAACCCCGCCATCAGAGTGAGAGCTGACATTGCCATTTATTTTCCTTCCCTGTTATCTGTCTTAATCACATTAGGAACACACAGTGCTTTCTATGTTTAGATCTCTAATTATTTTACTCAGTAGGGTAAGTATAATCATCCTCATTTTGAACCACTGTGAGAAGATGAAACAATTTGCCCAGCATCTCATAGCAATTCATTTATATAGATGCTTTTCTATCTATGGCAATCCTAATAATGCATTCCCCTTAGCAATATGTTGTAGCAACGAATCTCACACGTTAGCACACCTCTCCCACACCTCACTATCAGTGTCTCCCAGCAATCTCCACAAAAGACCTGTGCCCACCTTGCACCACAGTGGTGCACTGGGATGTGCCCTGTGGCTGGAACAAAGCTATCTGCTTCGTTCTCTGCAAGGTGAGTAACACCTTTGACATTTTCCCCCGTTCACTCTGATAACGTAGAAATAAAAACCCAGATGCGTGCTGACATTTAATTTCTCCCAGTTATTTGTTCTCAGAACAAATACATCACTGAACTTGTCTTCCTCACGGACTGATAAAGTGGTGCATGTAGAAGTTAAGTGAGTTCATGTTCCTTTTTTTAAGCTCTCTTTTGTTGAACTGTTCTTAAGAAAAGTGTATGGCCACCACCCCAGCAGTGGTGCAGGTGTTCAGCATCGTCACACTGTGGCACACGAAACCCCTGCTTCCATTCGGTGAGGCTGACTTTTGAGAAGCTTTTCCATCAGAGCACACAATTTGGTCTGTGTGTCCTCTTTTGTATCCATTATTATCTCACAGTGTGGGCTATAAAACCAAGCCTCTTGCTGTGGTGCCAACTGGCATCTGTCACCGCTCACTCCTTATCAGCTACCTCTGCCAGATCCCAGCATTAAACGAGGCCATGCCACTATCACTGGGATTAGAACTAATGCACTGAGTTCTTCCTGCCCTGTTTATTTTTATCAACTTATTTCCATTTCCACTCTGGGCATCTGAGCTCCGGAAATGGTGGGTGCTGTAATGAGCAGCACATCCACGCGGACGCGGATCCCGACTGCTCTCTGCCTCAGTCTGTGCATTACAGGGAGGTGCAAAATCCTGCAGTGGGGGAGCAGCAGCCCTACCACGGTGACTTCCACACCACTGCCACAAGTGCCCAGGGGCTGGGAGGATGTGGGAACGCAGGGAAGGACAGCTGTCTGCCTGCACTGAGATTCTGCTAATGCCCTGCAGCTCCCGACTGGAAAATTTTACTCCAGTTTCCTACCCTGCTGTGTCTTCATTGGATACTGTGAAATACAACAGACAAGCAGGTACCTGGATTTTATAACTTCCTCCTCTAACATCTAATGACAAAAACTTTGTACCATCCATGGAGCAAAATCCGAATCAGGTCAGATGCCAAGGCTCAGAGCAGGGCTGTGGCCATGAGATAAACAGCTTGGGCGGAGGAAAGCAAACGCCTCACTGCAAAGACAGAAAGCACCTGGTGGCTGCTGAATGCCAGTGCAGAGTGATCTCCACTCACTTCCATAAGTGTTCTGGACATCTGTATCGCCTCATTGTTTCTGATGGAAATACACTGCAGTGTTAGAACTCATTTTCCTTCACAGCCACAACAAATTTCTCCCCCAATTTCTCTCTTTACGTCCTTTCTTACTACTGCACAAAATTCTTCAGCTTCTTTATTGTTTACACCTCCCCTAATGTTTATTTGCTTGTTCAGACCCTCAGTCCCTCTCCACATACTTTAGATTGAACCCCGAAACTTTTAGCTCTCTGGTCTGAGAATAATACAAACGTGAGGCTTACAACGAAGAAAACAAAGTTAAAAAAGTTGAGGAAAAAATGGAAACTAATCAAGCTTCCAAGGTAAAATGTTGTGAAATTCTTGTACAGGCTGTTTTAAACAGCAAAAGTATGTTCAAGTCCAGAAAGCAGTAAGATTCATGGAGGAAAACTAGTTCCAGTGCTATGAAACAGAAAAGTATCTCCTCTGGGCAGCCCAGTAAGGATAGGAGGTGGATGGGGAAGAATTCATGTCAGCTTCTTTGCTGCTACCCAAGCATCTTGCATTGGCCAAGGTCAGGCAGAGGCTGATGAATCAGAAGGACCTCTGGCCTGATTCAATGCATCAGCCCTTACATATTTTTATTTTCCATGCTGGATGGGTGGATTAGTTTGTTGCTTCCATTTGGCTTCTGTATCAATCATAAACTGCACCCAGAGGACACATGACCGTGTTCTTCATAATGTTTCTGGGACTGAGGTCAGGGAAGGAGTTTCAGAAGAGCTCCTTGAGGTATGTCCTCATGTAGGAAGTGTGCAGCAGGGGGATGGGGGCTGCTAAACAGCCCAGCAACTGCACAGCCTTGCCTGCTGCGCCAGCCTGGTGCTGGAAGCAGCGTGTACAGTGCAGCTCCATTGGCCTCTGCAGCAGGGTACCTTACTCACCAAAGCCCAGGATAGTGCTCCTTATGAGCAAAATGTCAGCACCCTGCAGAGCAACACTGCTTATGGCCACTGAGTTGCCCTGCGTTCCCTGCGTGAAGTTTGTCAGGATGAGCTCCAGGTCACTGGCTGAGGTTTCACTAATTGAAGCTTACACATTCAGGCCACTGCATCTTAGTTTCCTATTCACAGGCTCCACTTGTATCACTTTCCTCTTTTTCTGTTTCACTCAGCTGTAATGCTTGGCTTGTATCATTCATGGCAGGAAGTAATGGGGGGTGGCCAGCAAAAAGTGAAATGGTCAATGGAGACTCATGGACACAAACATGAAGGGGTTTCAGTTTTCTGTTTTCTTACGAAGTAACTGACAACTACACTTATTTAGCTCAAGGAGTGTGGCCAGGTCTGGAGTCCACAATGCAACAAGGATGGAGAGGGTCCAACGGAGGGCCACAAAGTTGATCAAGGGGCTGGAGCACCTTCCCTACAAAGACAGGTAACCAATCATGAATGCACAATGTACTCTGTGATTGCCTAACTTGGACTAAGGCAGTGATAAGCTTCTGTTTTCACCCATGCAATTCAGTTAAATTTTTGCTCTCTTTGTACCTAACAGTTTCAGTAAAGCAGCCCCTGCATTTGCTGCACTTGAGTCCTCCTGAACATAAAGGTTTGAGAACTGGAGAGGATATGTAAGGCACAGTCACAAGCAGCAGACTTGGGTCCTAAGGATGCTGTAGATTTTCAGAAAGAATCCGACATGTTTCCAGCAGATTAAAATATCTCCCTTTCTCCAGTGGGTAAAGTCAAACTTCATTGACTCTGAAAGGAAGATATTTTTGTTTCTTAATGATCATTGCCATAACTGACTCAGTTACAAGCAAAAGCCACAGAATAAATACCTTGTGCAGGTAGACTATTTTTCAAGGCAGAAATACTGCATATTCTTTAATCAAAGATATCCAGTGCTTTCTCCATCCTTTGAAAATGAAAATCACAGCCTTAATTGCACTTTATAGGTCAGTTCTTCTTCCTGGCCTTCCCTCCAGGATACTGTGGTGTTTATCGAGCCTATGTTCACCAGCAAACGAAGAGAAGAACTGGAGTTCATGTTTTCCTAAGCAATGAAACATATCACTGAACGCTCCCAAGGCCAAATGCTGCCAGCTGCAGACACTCCCCAGTGCACTTCAATCCTCTTCTGAATTCACTTATAAAATATCTGGGGCAGACACACACTCTGAACTCATTCGTACCTGCTGGGAACAATTTTCAAGAGCTCAGGAATAAACGAACCTTCTTCATCTATTTGTCTTCATTTTATCAAACCAAAGCCAGATTATATTAAATTACGTATTTGATCATATTAAAATCATCTTAGTACATGCATCTGCAGTACTCAGCAACTTATAAACATCTGCTTCACGTGTGAGATAAGAGTTTTGGGGGATACTGAAGGACTGACATCCTGATGTGTGTTTGTACACGCAGGATCAGGGGCACAGCTTTCTGGAAAGTCATTTCTAGACAGGAAAACGATCCGCTACGTCTCACACTGTGACAGATCTTGTAGTAATACCAAAATCTTCAAGAAAGATCCTGTAAGAGTGTGACTCAGACCAGTCTTGACTGTCAGCATGAGTAAGAGATCAAATGCTCAGGAAAAAAAGGGAGTATCAAAGTGAGGAGCCGCAGCTTCATTACTATTCTGTGGTGCATGAATCCAAACACATCTGCCACCTGGCTGACAGAAAAGTGGGGAATGCCAAATAAAGGGAAAAATACAGGTAAGGAAGGATGTGAGATGAAGGACTACTTAAGGAATTCATGTAGATGTGACTTTGTCTTAAGATGAGCAGAGATAAAACTAGTAAAACAGAATAACTCATGGAGAACATACTTGATGTCCAATCTTTGCAGGCATTGGAAAAGTTGTGTTTCGAGGATTTGTATTCTTACTATAAGATCACAGTTGTGATTTTTTGGGGAATGCTCATATCAAAAATGTTCTACGGTAAAGATATTGAAAAAATAATATTTTTCACAAAATGGGAATTCCTTAAAACGTTTTCTATTTTCAACCACGATTTTAGAATTACATCCCAAACTTCATGTTCTTCATTGTGCGTGTGAATTCAGCAGGTTTTCTGTGTTATTTTGACTTGATAATTCAAAATTCTATTTCTGCGTTTAGTGTCATATGCTGCCTTATGTGTTGTTCTACCAGATAAACAAGAACTATTTTTAATCAACTCAGCACAGCGACGTGAAGTCACCAGCTCCTCATGACTGAGGAACACTTTTCTGATGTACTTGCAAAGTTATGCATACATTATGCATTTTTCTACAGAAATCTCAAACAGAGATTGTTCTGAAATCCAACAAAAGTGGACCTGCTGGCATGCTGCATCCAAGGTGTACAGCTCAGGGAATCCCCTCAGCCAGTCCCAGGAGGTACTTCAGCTCCCCAGTGCCAAAGGACAAATACAGGGACATACATGACCTCCTGTGACAACCGTGAGCAGCCACATGAGACATTGATGTTGTCTACAACAAAAAAGTACAGCTATTGTTAATCATAGAATGGATCTCAACAGGGTTTGAGCTGGAAGCTCAAACCGCTTACTAGCAGTGTTCCTCAGGTTCGGTCCTGTTCAACATCTTCATCAATGACCTTGATGAGGGAATAGTGGCCACCCTCAGCAAGTTTGCTGATGATACAAAGTTGGGAGGACTGGCTGACATGCCTGAAGGCTGTGCTGCCATTCAGCGAGACCCGGACAGGCTGGAGAGCTGGGCAGAGAAAAACCGGATGAGGTTTAACAAAAGCAAGTGTAGAGTCTTGCATCTGGGGAGGAATAATTGCATGCACCAGTACAGGTTGGGGGATGAGCTGCTGGAGAGGAGCTCTGCAGAGAGGGACCTGGGTGTCCTGGTGGATGACAGGTTGGCCATGAGCCAGCAGTGTGCCCTCGTGGTCAAAAAGGCCAATGGCATCCTGGGGTGCATTAAAAAGAGCGTGGCCAGCAGGTCGAGGGAGGTGATCCTCCCCCTCTACTCTGCCCTGGTAGGGCCTCATCTGGAGTACTGTGTCCAGTTCTGGGCTCCCCAGTACAAAAAAGACAGGGATCTCTTGGAAAGAGTCCAGCGGAGGGCCACAAAGATGGTGAAGGGCCTGGAGCATCTCTCCTATGAAGAAAGGCTGAGTGAACTGGGTCTGTTCAGCCTTGAGAAAAGGAGACTGAGAGGAGACCTGATCCAGGTCTATAAATATCTGAGGTGTGGGGGGCAGAATGGCGAGGCCGGACTCTTTTCAGTGGTGAGTGGAGACAGGACAAGGGGAAACGGCCGGAAACTGCAGCATAGGAAGTTCCGCACAAACAAGCGCAAGAACTTCTTTACAGTGAGGTGACGGAGCACTGGAACAGGCTGCCCAGGGAGGTGGTGGAGTCTCCTTCTCTGGAGATGTTCAAGACCTGCCTGGATGCCTACCTGTGCGACCTGGTGTAGGGAACCTGCTTTGGCAGGGGGGTTGGACTCGATGATCTCTGGAGGTCCCTTCCAACCCCTACGATTCTGTGATTCTGTGGAAGGGCCCTCACAGCGCACACAGCCCCAAGCCCTGCCCTGCCCTGGTTGCCCCCAGCCGGATCCAGCTGCCCAGGGCCCACCCAACCTGGTCTCCAGGATGGGGCACCCACCGCTGCTCTGGAAAGTCATGCCAGGGCCAGACCGCCTCTGAGAATTCAGTGGGAACTGATCAGCTCTCACAGGCCTCTGTGGGAGCCCTTTGGTTCTGGTGCTGCCCTGGCACAAACCAGCCTCGCTTCTGCTGGTCCCTGAGGATGCTTGCGCAGGAGCATCTCTGTTTTCTGCTCTCCACAATCCCTGCCCATCCGGCTTCACGACGCCAGTCAGAGATGCGGAATTAAAGAGCTGTGCTCAGGCACCCGGCTTTCAAGGGGCAGGATCTCCCTCTGGAGGCCTTCAGCAGCAACTGCTTCTCCCAAGTTTCACAGACCTGGGCGAGAAGTTTCTGTGGAGTCAAAATGCTGCGACAAATCCAAAACTTTGCACCCGACTGGATTTCCTTGAGTTCTACTTTGGCTCGCAACCCTAAACCTTCTGTCTAAAGTGGATGTAATCTGCCAACAGCTTCAGAAGTTCCTGGACACATCGGGGTGTAAATAGAGACCCTTTGGAAAAGGAGGGAGAAGTAATTTGTATTGAGAATTTCGCATCAACCTTTAATATAGTAAAGTATTGTGCTAGATTGAATGCATTTCGTTTTGTGCCTTCCACTCTTCCTGAACTCTATGTTTCACTTTCACTTCAAAACAAGTAATTTTCTTGAGTCTCTGGAACTTGTGTTGACCACACATGGCAGTTTCCTCCAACAGGAATGTGCTCCATCTCATTACACTGTGACATTTCTAAGTGATCTGCTCAGACTGAAACTGTAATAAATTGCCAAAGGTGTTTGAAAAGACATTCCACGATGTCAGTACCTGTGAATGAATATATAAGAAGCTTCTGTGGACTTTCAGACACTTTATTTGACATAACATTCAGGACTAAAGAAGAATTAGCCTTTCAAATTCTACCAGTCACAGAATCACAGAATTGTAGGGGTTGGAAGGGACCTCCAGAGATCATCGAGTCCAATCCCCCGTTCAGTCAGCACACTGAATGCAAAGTAACCAAAAAGCATTTTTGAAAATGAGTTGTTTTTTTGTTGTTGTTTGTTTGTTTGCTTTTTTTTATTTGAATGTGTGTATTGTTCATTTTTTTTTAATAGTGATAGGTTTTTCTCAGACTTTATATGTAAATTTAAAAATGTACGATAAATATCAACTCACTGTCTGAAAGGAGAGATTGCAGTAAAAGTTCCTGTGTAGCCATAAATAAAAAAGAAACTATTGCTTAAGCAGTAACAATAAGTCTCAGGTAGAAGTTAGTGGAAGTGAAGGTGTCGGTGGCTTTGGAATCAAGAGGAAAGGAAGCAGAAGCATTTCTGCCCCTACAAGGAGGCAGACATGGGTCGGGTCACTGCGAGGCGCTGCTGCCCCACTTCTGTGAGCTGTGCTGGGAACAGAGCAGGGGTTATGCTGGGAGATGGACGTACATGCTTGTCTGAACCAATGTTCTTTCAACAACAAAAAGCATTCTGCTTAAAGATTACACCATGCTGAGTGGCTGCCGTACATTCCTTGGGAAATGCCTGGCTTTTCATGCAGCTGGTTTCGTGCTGGGCACTGGAGCTCAGCAAGCATTCTGCAAGCTGCGATGGTTTGGCCAGCAAACTCTTCATGTCTGATTTTGAGCTCTAAAGCTGGTCACTTTGGTTAAAGGGAACTTCAGATCTGTACAGGCAGCCCCATTTTCAAAACAGCACCCCAGTACTGGCACAGAGCATGCAAGGTAATATTTCACACCTGCACTTGTAAAGATGGCATTTTGTAAAGACGATGGCTAAGTCAGAAAAGCAAATAATCATTGTTAGAGTCATTTATGCACCTCGAAAACTGTTACCAGTAGGTGCAACTTGTTCTAATTTCAGTGCTTCAGACCTCGCAGTAAGCCAGATGCAGATTAACAAAAAATGCAGTTAAACAGTTTGAAGCAGGGCAGGAATCCTGGGGAGGGTTTTCAGGGGAGGAGGGTGAGCACACCTGTACATCTCATTTTCTCTTCAATGCTAAAATGACCACAGGTTTATTGTCTTTACTCTAAATTTCAAGATCTTACCCTTCAATCAGACCAGCCACTGCTTTTGAGAAGAAGTAATTAAATTAGTAGCAGGTACAAAAAGAAGAATGCACATACTGCAGCCCTGAGTAGAGCATGCTGGCTGAAGGCAGTTCTCCCAAACCAGTGCCACTGGAGAAAGCTATCGACCCCACTGTGCTTTGATCCCTTCTTTTTCCATCAGGGATTAGTATCACTAGAAGATAAATAACATGCCTAAGTAAACTTCTGAAATTAAAAAAAAAAAACAACACAACAACAAAAAAAGTTTCCACATTGGGTCACTCAGAACAGATCAGCAGAAGTAACACTGCAAATGAGAGGAATGGCACTCACCCTATCATATCCATTAGCGAGGCGTTTCTGAGGCTTTGATGCCTCTTCTAGGTAAAATCAACCTTAATGCAGCATTACTGAAGTCATCGATCTCAGGAGACCTTGAATAAAGGAGAAAATATGTCTAAGCATTTTCACACGTACATGCAAGGACCAATGCACTATGTTCTTCTGTGACCATGTCTTTCTCTGGGATTTCTGTTCTATTCTTGATGAAAGCCCTGGCACGCCTCAGTACGCACACAACTGGACAGTACATCCATGGGGGATGTGGCTACGCAGATTGGGTTTAGCATGCTTAATTTGCTTTTGTTCTTTCCATCCTCCTAGGAAATCCCAAAGACATGCATATTACGTCACAAGATTGTAAGTGGTCCTTATGGTTCCTCCAAGATGGCTTTGTAGAAGAGGAAAAGAGCACAGAGACAAACAGCACTTCACCCCTTGAACTGGGGAGATCATAATCCTTGCAGATTATTTAAAAATTAAATTAGAGGAAGGCTGTTCTTTTGTGATCAGCTGGAACTATAAAGCAAACCACCACTTAAATAAGTGAGTTTAAGGGATTTTAAACACAGCAAAGCCATTCCCATGGTCAACTTCTGCCAAAACTGCAGCCTGCAGCCCTGCTTTCCTTTCCCACCTGCAGTCACATAATGCCCTTGTACTGATGCTTGCTAGATCCTACCACAAGCTGGTTCAAAAATCAGAGCTGACACCCTGCCTACCAGAAAATGCAAGCCACATTTTGTTAGCTTAGCATCCTTGCACCATGTAGTCAGAAAAATGCAAGTACAAGAGAGAATGTGGGACCACATGTCTACAGTATGGAATAGGAGAAAGTCAAGGTGTCCATTCTGGTCGTAGTCACCGCCTCTGCTAAAGCTGGATCACAAGACCGAAAGCTATACCTTTCTGCCTTCTGTTCCCCTTTAGTGATTGATTTTTGCATAGGCTTTCCCCATTGGATAAGGAATCATTTAACGTTTGCATCTATAGTTAAACTCCTCTTCAGTCAGTTTAAGCCACCTTTCTCCCACGTAAAATTAAGGACTGCTTTGTGTCTTGCAGACCATAGACTTTCTACATCTGGCTTCCTTCACCAACAGAAGAAGATGAGCTGCCATCAGAGGACTTTGAGAATCTTTATATACAGTTCCTTCCAGCATTCCACAAATGAGAGAGAACAACTACTGCTTGGACAGTCAATTACTCCTTCCCCCTGCTCCTCAGACCTCTAAAGTACATTGATAAGGAGTGCACCAATAATACTGAAGGTCTTTGTTGGAAATTCGGCTGATTTCTAATACACCCTTGTATATATGTCTGCCACTGTAGCAAATTACCAAGATATCATCAGAGCAGACCGAATGTAAAATTTTCTGTATCTCTGTCTTCAGCAGTTGTAATAAACCTGCATATCCTTCAGAAGGGTAAGGCCATACCAGCAGGGGCAGCTCCAGAATTTGTTTATCAGCATTAAGAGTTTGGTAGAAAACATTCTGAATAATGACTGATGATATGACAAGTGTATTTGTGCAAGTACTTTGTTCCCACAAGTTCTGTCTCTAACCACATCCCAGCACAGCATTAGCAGTGTCTGCCTTTTCCTTTATTATTCGAGTTCAGTCACTCTTCCCATTTGTATAGTCATCCTAGAGTTCATAATTAAAGAATCCCATGTAAAGGAAAAATACCTTCTGCTATAAGTAAATTCTCCCTCTGCTCTGCAAGCATCATAATAAATCAACATTCTGAAATTTGTTCAAATGACGACAAGTCTTTCAGCTTAAAGTCTGGTAACGGTCCTTCAAATTCAAAGCACATAAGCAATAATAAGAAATAATTTAAAGGAATGGTAAGAGGAAGAAAAAGAAAACTTCCCTGGAAAAAATAGTGACCGTAATATAAACTTCTATCAACAGCAAGGCAGAGTCTGCATGTTAACAAGTGAGCAAAGCACACTGCCTTTCTCCTGATGTATCTCGCTGTGTGTTGCAAGGATGAAGGTCCCCGACTCCTGCTTCCTAAATGGCAAAACTTCCACTGGTGACTTCAATTCTGCAAGGACCTAGAGTGCATCTGCCAGATCTCAGCTTTAAAGACAGGAATCAAGCCATGGGCAGCAGATAAATACTGTAGAAACTTGAGGTGGATCTGTCATCAAATTTTCCTGTAGACAAAGTAATTAGAAACTAACTTTCACATAAAACATTAACCAAGATTGGTCTTTTTTCCATTCTAGAACTAAGCCCTAAGAAGGCAAACACCTGTCAAAGGACTTGTGATAAAATCCTCAGAATTAGCACAGCATGGAAATGCAGCATATTAGCAACATTATGCAGTGAAAACGGAAAACTAGAGTGCAAGAACTAAAAGTAATTCCCCACACAACACGGCAGTCACTTCAAGATTAAAGACTTTTGGGTCACAGACATTCTTGTTTGTGCTGATTCATCCACACATCACATCATGTCTGACTCTTTTCTTCCCAATTAAAGAAAATCCAATTTTATTATCTGATTATTTTTCTGGCAAGGACGCTGAGTTTTCCTCACGCACTTCTTAAAAAGAGGTTCTTTAACAGCTGGACATCCAACAGAAATGACATCATTCTTTACATCTGCAGCATCAAAACAAGACAGAAAAAAACTTTGAGTGCAATGAATACTTTTGACAAAAGGTCCTACATAGGAAATGGGACACAGAATTGTTCTGGGAATCTTTAATATGTGTCTCTCAGAGGAAAGCCGAACTAACTTTTGGAGAAGGATGAAGTAGACTTACAATTTTCTTGTGGCTGTGCTATAACTAAAGTTATTCTTGCCAGGCTAATTTATACTCACTAAAAGCTTCTGCTTTCCTGTTTGGCTGCATGAGGAATTTGACAGCAGAACGGAAGAAGTTTTTCCAGTATCCTGGGTAATTCTTGCTCTTTCTACCCATCACTGAAATCATTCTTTGCATTAGTGTGGTTTTCAGCTGCACTTCATATCTGAAAGCAGAGCTCTTAACAGTTGACAAAATAGATTTCGAAGCATTGTGAATAATGCTACAGGCACAGCAATAAATCATCATGCCAGTAAAGGGTAAAGTAAAAAAAAAGACTTTTGTACTTCTAAGAAACTCAAATTGTAGAATTTTTTGTATATTTTAGGCACTCTGGCAAGTACTTCACTTTCTGCACTATCCCTCGTGCTGCCCTGACAAACCAGGTACTTTTAGGGTCTGTGCAAATCTCTTTGTGTCTCCACAAGTTCTGCCAGAGAAGCAGAGAAGAGGCATCTGCATGACTTCCTGATAAGCTGTCAGCTCCTGCTTCCTAAATGGCACCATTTAGCACAACAGCATTAGGTGACTTTTGGAAGCAAGATAACGAATCTAGTTTGCTTTCCTCAGGAGTTTTAGGGGGTTTCTTTTGTTTGTTTTGGGTACTGTTTTGTTTCTTTATTTCTGGTTGTTTCTGTAGCTTGTAAGAACAAACTAGAGAAGAGGAATAATTGTGATTACAAGGGATGTTCCCCAATTGGACTGGTCTTTCTCACATTTACTTGAAAAGTATTTATACTTCTTTACATGTGCCTGCACACACAAGAACACACTGTAATAACCAACAGGATACTTCGGATTCTGAAGAACTGCAAGGGGCTTTAGAAAGAGCCATGTCCTTCCTGTGGCAGCCACTGGCAGCAGCAGTCAGGAACAACTGAACTGCAGCTAGTTGGTTCTGGTTAATGTAAATCTGAGTCCTCTGGAAACCCCCACAAACAGCATCAGATAAACTCGTAGGATAGGTCAGCCACAAAGATCACTTACTGCCCCACATTCTGCCTGAAGCTTTCTCTTTTCCTGGTATCCTAACAGTTACCCAGGCTGACAGCTGGGGTGTAAGGGCCTTTGGTTTCTGTTGTGGGAGAGGGAGGTTAGGGAAGGAGGAGCAGGAACGTCAAGGACTGCAGCTGCGTGATGAGCACTATTGCCGCTTAAGCCACACATCCAGCAAGCTGAGCTTTCAATATTCTTTTGTCCCAAATGTCAGAGGACATTGTTCCAGATGGACAGCAAGCCAGCTGTCCCATGTACTCATTTCAGGGTCAGGCTGCCCTGTGAGCTGCTGTCACAGGCTCAGGACGACCTGGGATTGAGCTCTACAAATATCAGTTTTTTCTGTCCTCCCCATTCACCTGACAGTTTCCTTGATGAGCTGACAAAGTCGCTTGAAAATAAAGCAGTTATGCTCATATGTAGATGCTGATCATAGCATAAAAAACTAAATAGTTTTTTATTATTCTGCCCTCAATCAGGAAAAAATGAAGAGTTTTTTTCTAGAATGAACAATTCTACAATATCCAAATTGTTAGCGTAAATATAAAAGTTATAGGAAAGCACTGTAACATTGCAATGAAGCATTTCTTTCTTTATCACGTTAACCTTTTAAGGAGCCAGAACAGAACAATATTCTGATTTTTTCTTTTTGTAATTTTCCACAGCAAATATTAACTCATGAATAAGAGAGCAGCAAAACATTTTGATTTTACAGCAGCAGCACTTTACATGGGAAAGCATTCCGTAACAGAATTGTCAGTCACCTCAGCAGGTCTTGCTTCCCTTCCAGCCAATTATTGCACTGTATTTATATATTTTCTGGAATTGCTCTTTCTTAGACTGTGAGCCATTATGTCATAGTGAGGCCACCTCTTCGGAACTGGTGACAGGCTTCATGAGCAGCTCTTCAGGGATGTAGGACTCCAAAAGAGCCATCTTTGGTGGACTGCAAATCCCACTTGGACACACCTTGAATAATTCTTAGATTTAGGGACAAAAAGTCCTGCCCTTCTTACTAATCATCCGTCACAATACCTGTAATGGCAAACGAAGCTTAGGTAGCTTGTAAGAAGCTCTTTTGCTCCACAGATCAGAATTCATGCTCCTCCTGCAGAAAGCTTCAGCCTGGTCATCACCACACCTATCAGGCCTTCAGAATTTTCTCATCTCCAGCTGCATCCAAATTTACCTAAGCCCATCCCCCTACTGCTGTCCTTGGTTCAGGAAAAGAAGGAAAAGTTCTTCCCCTGGGTAACAACAAAGAAGGATGTTTTGCTGTTGTTCTCTATTGTGTTTCCAAAGTAAATCTTCTCATCTCTTGACTATCCCTGTACCCTGGCAGGCCTACCTGACTCACAACATCCATTACTCTTGTGCCTGGGGAAAGAAATTAGTCTCTTCAGTCTCTGTAGGGAACAATATAAAAACAAATGATGAAACACTAGTTGTCTCGAATGTATTGCAAAGGCTTAAACTAGTGAAATTTATATGTTAAGTTGCATTAAACTTAGGCAGCAGTCAAATGCCTACATGTTTTTGCAAGTTGCTGCAAATACGCGCTGACAATAAATATGTGACATCGGTCTACAGGACGTCTTTGAAGGAAGAGCTACTGAAAGGGTATTTACTGAAATGTGTACCACAGCTCCCAGAAGCTGAAGAAAAACGAGTATTTAAGACTTGAAATGTTAGATTTTATTCGTAATAAGTGCCAGAGTGGTAACCTACAGTAGTAGTTACAATAATCCTACTTCTTTTGCTTTACAAAAAAATAAGCTGTGACTGGGAAAATCCTGAAACTTAGAAAAATTCTTGAATGATGTAGCTTTATTGGCTGCTTAAATAAGCAAGAGTTGGCTGGCACTGCCACAGTGGTGTCAGAAGCTGTCTGCTTCACAGAACTTCCCACTGATTGGGTGATGGGCAGGTATCTCAGCATTAAGGCTATTGGTTGATTTCATTAAGCTGAGGAATCCATTTTCCTTATGTGTTTTATTTCTTCTTTCAGGCAATAGAATCACAGAATCACAAGGTTGGAAAGGACCTACAAGATCATCTGTTCCAACCATCCTCCCATTACCATTGCTACCACAGGCTACTAAACCGTATCTCGTACGTATCTTGTATCTCGCTCCTCATCCAGATGCCATAAATGCTATAAAAATAGAATAAATGCACATACATCTTTCTTTAATCAGTGCATATTGTGGAGGACCTCCCATGTAGTCCATACTGTTCCTTTATCTTTTTCTTGCTTGTGAAGGACAATAAACTGACGCATCCCTGGTAGACATTCATCTTGAAAAAGATCTTGTACTATTTGGTGAAAGATCTATTCCTGCCAGATGCAGACAGATTAAGTTTCTCTATTTCAATACGGCAGTCTTCCATAGGCAACCTGGACATTTTTTCCCTACTTCTACTACTACTTCCTACTACTTCCATACAGCGGGGCAGGATCAACATCTTTCAGGAAGTTCTCTTGCAGTTTCCCAAAGTGCTAAGTCACAGTTAGTTATGCAGCACCATGCATCACAGACTTTCAGCCAGCCATAGAGGAAGACGTGGACTTACTGTCTTTCTGTCTGAAGTTATTTTCATCACTGCCCCAGATCAAGTACTAATTCATAATCCGGAAAGTGAATACAAAATAGTAAACATCAGAGTGTTACCATTTTTTGCTTGAATTTGTAGCAAGACATTTTCCCAAGCAAGAGGCAGGCAAGGAGAATTCTCTACCACACAGACACAGCATCACTGTGCTAAGTGATTTCCACATGTAATATCTAACACTGTTTGGAAGGTTGTTATCATGGTAATAGATTCCACATAACCTTAGAAAAACTACACTGAGCTACCAACAGACACCACGTTAATATTAATAGGCAGCCTGGCTAAAAGATGTCTGTGAAGACTAAAAGTTAGCACTCTTATAATTAATGCCAGTACTGTAGACAGTAAAGGTCAAAACTGAAATATCTGGCAGACATAGAGACTGACTGCATGTTGCTGTGACCTAATTTTATCCAACTTACTACAGAGACTTCTTTTATCACAAGCAGCAAAACAATTCCTTTAAAATGGAAAAGTCTGGTGATTTCAGCAACTTCTCCCTTGCATAGTAAAAGGGAAAATAACATCTCAGAGCTGACCTGACTACAATCAGCACAGTGAACTCGTATCGCCTTACAAATGCTATCCACTGGTAGAAAACATTTTTTCACTCACCTTAAAGTGATTGTGATAAGCTAATTAAGGATTTTATACTGTGCAGGTGATTGTCTGCTTATGTGTAAAGGAGGTTTTGTGTAGTCAAGGTTGGCGGCACCAATGTGCACACTTCAAGTGACACCTTCTCACCAAGTGAACCCGAAGCTGCCTTTAGACACAGATAATGGCAGGCAGATTGCAAGCGGTGGCCTCTGGGCAAAAAGGAAGGCAGCAACTGTTTCATGTGCAGAATTGAACTGTATTGCTCTTAAGCCTTCAGTTAAGCTTTCCTCTGAAAATCACAAAAGACTGATTTTTTTTTTCTTTATCTATTATTAATTGACACTATAGTTTGCTGCCATGCACCCTTTCTCTTGGCTTTCAGTTTACCACACCAAGGAATGGCTAAATGGGCAGTACCCACGAGGTCACAGTCACCAGCCACCTCCTTCACTTTAGTGACAATTGCATGCAGTGAGCAGGGAGCTGTAAAATGATGAGATAAAAGAAAAAACATCGTAGTATTTTAAAGAAGAGCACTGATGATGCTACATCACATAAACTACTGAATGTAGATACAAAGGCTTACTGGGGAGCAGTGAGCTTTGCAGCCTCAGCTGCTCACTGATGTGTGCAATACAGCTATTGCTTTAACACTGTGAGCTTTACTGCCATGGGTACACCACAGGCACGTTCCAAATCCATGAAGTAAGGCACAAACAGCCTTGCTGGTTGCAAAACTATGGAGCACAGTCACCACTAATGAGGCTTTGCTTTTCTGCTTCTCTGTGAAATAATCCAGCAGATCTCTTTCATTTGCAGATTCAAAAGAAAAGGTAAGGGAAGATGCTGAACTCCAAGCTCTGCAAGAGATAACAGAAAACATAGCCCAGTGGCAGGTAATTTATTTGCTGTCAGTATTTTGTGAAATCACCATATTAATTCCACATCATTGGTATGCACAAGAATTAGATGCCATGTGTTCAAGTGGCCTTAAGTGTAGAAACAAGCTGCTTTCAAAGCTCAATTAATTTGTCACTGAAAGTGTCCATCAGCTTTGTATATGAAATCAAGAACCAATTAACAAAGTGAAGGTGGGGAAAGGTTGAAAGGCATGTCTTTTAGAAGACATTTGGTTGAAAGTAATGCAGGCAGGACAAAACTATTTGGATAACAGTATGCTAAGAGTAATTATTAACAGATAACTGTTAAAATTGAAGGACTGATCAAGCAACAGCTTTCTATTAGGCTTGGGGCCACAGGAACTTAGCCCAGGTTCTGCTTCATTCTGAATTGCCTTTGCAACCTGGAGGATGGACTAGAGAATGTTTCTATGAAATCTGCAGACAATATGACACCGTGAGGCACAGAAAGGATATTGGCTGACAGGTTTAGAATTCAAAATGATTTCGACATACTGGAAGAATATTCAGAAAAAAGAGAATTCAGTGGTAATGATGCAAACTTTGGTCATGTTTCCACAAGCCTAAGAGCAAAGTCTGTGTATTTCTCAGTGAGCTACCATTACCTTATCCATAGAAGACCATTTGCAACCTAGAACTGCAGGAGCAACACAGCACTTTCAGCTCTTCCCTGAGCCACAGCAGGAGCAGGCTGGATATCTACCTGGGAGTAGTCAGAGGGCTGTGAGAAGAGGTGTGAACCACTCAAAGTACATCACGTATATCTAGGTGAGTACATGCAAGAAAGGGAAAGTGCAATCGTACAGCAGTCAGTGACTCTCAATCTGTTCAGTCCTGCTGTAGTCCTGCCACGCCTCACTTCCCAACAGCATTTCCATCATTTTCTTTTTTTGCTGGTTCTGTCGAGAGGATCAAGTTTTTTCGGCTGGTTCTAATGCAACCACATGCTGAGACAGTTCAGGGGTTTGACAGCTGCTCCATCAAGAAACTCATTATTTCTGAGGCAGAGCAGATGCCAGATACAGCTCATCACATAACTGTAGGAGTGTGCACAATTAAACTGATAGGAACATGCAACTGAGGTTGAGCAGGGAGGACCATAGCAGCCTAGATGCAGAATACCTTCAATACCTTCAGGCACCAGTGAACTGTAAAAAGAGAGGACTGAGCTGACTGCTAAGACTGTGAAGAATTCATCCCAATAGAGAAGATATAGGGAGTTCCCTTTGACCACCATCTTGTCTCATGAAAAGAGAGGCGTCTCATAGATGTGAGCTGAGCTCCATGTATGTGGAAATTGGCTACAAAAAATGTCTGACCACCTGAAGGCCAGAGAAATAGCCCGTAAGGAAGGGAGTCAGATTTCAGACTAGTTGTATCAGGATTCTGCTTCTCTGCTGTCCCCTGCCTGGTGTTTGCATGGTGTTTGCAGGAGCAAAGAGGAGCAGATGGCACAACAAGGAGACTGAGAAGCTCAAACAGAGCAATGGTCACCACCTGTGCCTGCCACAACTTGTTCGCTCACCCGGGATAAATGGGAGGGACAAACTGTGTGGAATGCTCTGTTTCTTTCATGCAAAATCCCCGAGTGCTGCTTGCTGTGCTGTGAAATTACGCATATGCTGGAGTGAAAGCAATAAACAACTGTTTTCAGCAAGTCTTGCTCCCAGCCTTTTTTTGATGACACTTGCCTTGCTTTGCATCCCACACCTCCAGCCTTTGCACATATTCAAAAGGCTGTTATTTCACTGGATATTTCCAACACTGCCCTAACAGACACTAGAATTATTATTGCCACTATTCTGTTTGGCAAAAGAAGAGTGTAGATACAACTCAAATCCGTTTAAAGTGTAACAGGATTTGTTAAAGTATAACAAAAAAAGATGGAAGACAGAGAGTACAGGAACAAGAGCAGCAGTTAAAATCCCCCATTTAACCACACTGCACTGTGTTCTGCTGCATCCATTCTATCTAGCAATGACCCTTGCAATCTGCTGCTCCTCAAAGGAAGTATTTTTCAGCACCAGAGGAAATCTTCCAGAAAAATGCAGACTGCTCTATTTAGGGCACAAATGCTGAGCGTGGTCAGTGTGGAGGAAGGTGCAGATGTGCAGAATGTGGCTGACGATGTGGCAATATCCTGGCCACAGGTGCTAATTCTCCATCATTTCTCCAACTTCAGTAAAAGCAGAGAAAACTTGATCCTCTCGACAGAATCCATAATGGAGAAATCAGCACAAGTGTAAGTCTGGAAACATAAGGAAAGATTAGAGGACTATTTACTTTCTGGAGGGAAAGGAGGAAAGCCTCATAACAGTCTTCAGAACTTTCTAACAGTGAGCAGAAGAGCACTGGAACAACCTGCTTGCAGCAACTGCAGTCCTCCTCGCTTGAAGTACTAAAGAACTGGTTAGCCTGTGAGGAATGATGGAGGTACAATCTTGGGAGAACTGGTGGGCTGTGCCATTCCTACCTATTTTTGATGATTCTATACCTTGCACACAACGCTGCATTTGCATCCTAGAGCAGACAAACCCCTAAGGAGATTCATTAGATATGGAAGAGGATTAGGGGGATTTTGTTAAGAATATTGCTATCATCAGAGCCCCCTCTTATTACACTGAAAGGATGCCTTCTGAGAAATCAGAGGCCCAGACAGCCCTGTAAGCCATACTACAAATGGCATTCTCCTTTTGCCTTCAAAAGAGGAATTACTCAATTACACTTTTAATTACTTTTAATTTGTTTTAATTAAATTTACTCAAATGAAAAAGAATTACTCTTATTTTCCTAGAAAATAAGCCTTCTGTAACTTGTGTTTTTATAAACAGCATACGATCCTATGTAGCTGGGCCCTATTCTATGGACTTCATAACATTTCTAAACATTAAGTTATCATCCAGCAATGAACTAATGCTGTTCTTCTGTCCTTCAGTGTATTGTACGAGCAAGCAGTATCAAGAGAAGTTCTTCTGGAGGCATTCTCTGCCCTGTAAGATCCACCAGAATGGTCCCAGAAATTATTCTGTCAATCATCCCTATTTTACTGCACTCCCTGCAAGATCTCATTTGGCCGTATAAACTAATGATAGGAGACGAGAAAACAAGAACAAAACGATACCCAACAAATTCCTCTGCTGCTACATGCCCATATATTTCTTTTGGGTGGAGCTTGTGTTGTTTCAGCTGCTTTTTTTTTTTTTTTTTTCCCAATAAACTCTTTGGTAACTTCTTAGAGTTGATTCGAATGAGAAATTCTACAAGGCTTTATCCACAATAACACACCCAGCCTTGCTGAACGCGCTGATAAATCCCCATTTTTTATTACAGTTCGTGACTTTGGGCACGTGGATAAAAATATTATAAAGCAAACTTTCACTTCTCATCTGAATTTTCAGAGATTTCAAACATGCTTAACGTAGCTTTAGAGACTTTACTTCCCTTTGTTTTCCCTTCTGTTTATTTATACCATTTTAGCCCTCTAGCAACACTAAATAAATAATAATTTCCATCTGTTACAATATGTCAATATATAATACTTATTCCAATGTGTGTTTACAATTGTTTCAGTTGAAAATCACCATCATCACCAGCCCAAGGTAGCTTAATTCTTCTTACATTCTTAATACAGACCAGAGTTAAGAATTTATCTCACAGATATTAGAAAAATAAAAGCAAACAAATCTGTAATTCAGCTGTACAATCTTGCACGAAATCAGAGATAAAACATTTCTTATTTAAAATACACATTGCATACCGAGTGAAAATATTACATTTTTGTGATAAAAGGAGCCAACAGAAGTGTATTTCCTGTTGATACTGAGTCACTAAGTCTGATCCAGCTCTAGAATGAATTCCAGTTTGCAGCCTTCTGTAGAAAGAAAGCTAACTCAGCAGAAGACTCCTACACAAGGTCTCCAGAGTGTAAGATCTTTAACAAATTAGGCGTCCTGCTCATACAAAATATAGGGGGAAAAAAGTGATAATAGTGGGATAATTTTCTTTCTTAGATGTCAGAATGAAGATAAAAGGGCCAGGAGGGATTTGATATTGCAGCGGCTGTGGTATGCATTGAGTGCTGGCAGGTAGCAAGAGAAGTGCAGAAGGGATCCAGTCTAGCTGCTGTCAGCCTTTAATATGCTACTCACGCCAACATCCATTCTTCAGTACAGTCTCACCGATGCTTCTCACAGTCCTACCAGGTTTTGTTCTTTTTGGAAACTATGCTTTGTTGTATGTACTCCTCTCATGTGGAAAGCTTAAAATCATCCTGGTACTTCCTTAACAAGACAGACCCCAACACACAATCTTTAATTCTTTGTGGCCGAATTCCTCACGAAACATATGGTAACGTCACCCAACAGAAAGAGAACCAGGACATCCCAACAAACTCTGCCAACTGAACCATGTGTATCTCCCATTCCTATGTTTCACACTGAAGTGTGTTTTGCCATGCCATTCCATTTTGTCTATTTTCCTTTTACAAAGTGAGCCCAAAGTATGACCAAATCAAAGCTGACGAGTTCACAGAGCCTGTTAAATACAAAGTCAACTAGCAGAAGTGAGCCACTGGTACTAATCCATGACAATGACAACAGTATTGACAAGGATGTTCAGCCACCTCCCCGTTGGTTACAATTTTACACAAAAATAGCACCTTCTGTGGAAAAGGGAAGTTAGGCTGTGCTAATAATGATCTATGAAAATGATGTTTTGTAACATTAAGGATCACACCAGTGCACAAGGCCTAAGCATCCTCTGGAACAGAGAGTTATCCCCACTGCACCTCGGGAAAAGCAGAATTGTACAAAGGAGAACTGCACTGAGTTGAACAGTGGCACAACTGAGCACTCAGTGCTCCTGGGCACATTTTACTGTTGCTGTAAGATAATGGTAATCTGCAGTAACGTGAGACAGAACTTTCCTTCTGCAGACTGCTATAACATTCACATTCCCAGAGATTTCAAGACAGCGTCTTGTAGTCTATAGCAGATCCGAACTAGCATCACACAGCACAAGGGAGAAACAGAATTAGAAGAAATAATTCACAGGCTGTCAGGAACTTAGGCAGGGAACGTAGGATGAGAAAAGGGAAATGTTAAGCACCAGCAAGAGGTCATTTTATATAAACAGAAGACGAGAGCTCTGATTATTTATGTCATATTCAATTCTGCTTGAACATTTGGCTGTGGGATACAAAAACGCTAATGTGACTCTGTGGATATTCTTGAAAGCATAATAAATTTGAAGAGCAGATAGATAAACTCATATAAATAAATACTTTGGACCATGCTAAAATGGCACTCATGACAATACCACTTAAACATTAGAGACATTACAATAATTGCTTTCATGTAAAATAGGCTAAAGACATTGGATTTGTTCCCAGGAGTATGCTAGAATACATCACTGAAGATGAGTTATTTAATTGAATGCATATAGGAATAGATACAACAGCTTCAACCACACAGAATATGTCACAGACCTTAACAATTACGGCTACATCACATTTTGCAGACCATCCCTACCCATCAAACAGCTCGCTTCAAATTTAAAGGTCCAGAATCCCACCAGTTTGTTTAAGGGGAGTTTTGTATTCTTTGCAGAAGGAAACACACCGTCCTGCTTTTTACTGAACAGAATCCAGTGCAGTCCTGGAGTGATATGAATAATAAATCTCTCTCTTATGCATTTATAAAGAACCCATCAGTACGATACATATTTAACATATAGGCACTTTAAATCTCATTATATATGTATGTGAACATCAACTGCGTTTTCTGGGATTCCATCAATTGTTGTGTATAACTGGACTATAAATATGAGGCAAGTATTTTTATTTTCATTTCCTATCTTCCATTTTTTTAGTACAGTTATAGAAACCAAAGAACTGTTTGCAGCTATGTTTATTCCTTTCCTACTTGGGAAAAGTGTAATCTCTTGATTTTTTAAAAAGGAGCTGCCATTAAGTGTAGGAAGTGAAGAACTTTCATTAGTGCAGTGCACCCACCCTGTTCTGATTCTGTGGAAAAGCAAATACAGAACTACTCAAGCCTGAATGATCATTGTGCCCAAATAATTTGACATCCTGCATTAAAGGACTTCCTCCAACCTTCATTTTTTCTAAGATTGGTATCATGAAGTCAATTATTTTTACCTTTGGTCGAAAACAACTGTGCACTCTCTCTTTTGAGAGTTATCATAAAAGGATACTTTGGAAATAAAGCAACTTGTTCTCTGTTAGTATCAAGATAATGAAACTATGTGAATGGAAATCATGTCATTTCCTTGGGATTTTATATCACATCTTCTGCTTGTTTCTCATGAATTGCTTTCAATTTACTGTAATAATTCTTTTCCTTGGTTAAAGATGAAACAGTGTAGCATTTTTTCAACGTTTTCTTTTCTCAACATTTTCTTTAAGTTTTCCAAAACTCAAAAGATTTTTCTAAAAAGAAAAAGTCTGACTGGCTTTCAAAATGGTATTTGTGCTGCTCTGAAGCATTTACTGGAATTCATTTCAAATTTTTGCATTATTCATTACTCTCTTCTAGGAGAAAAATAGGTTGTAAGGTTATAAACGTCAACTTAGATTGCTTACAGCATGTACCAGAGTGGCCTCACTTCAGAGGGGTTCAGAAACCACGCACCTCATTTTAAACTGCAGAAACTTTATTATTTATAGATATTCTTAACCTAAACTTCAATGAATCACGCAGAAATAATGATCAAATTCTGCTCCTTTAATTCATGAAGACAATCTAATTCCGATGAGTGTGACTAGTTATGTGAATACCAAAGCAACAAAGATTTTAGATTAGGATTTATAAATTTAATAAGAACATTGTTCAGGTATTTTTAAATTTAGGAGAGGAAAAGCTAACAGTCAATTAATAGCCTCAGAGAGCCTGAACCTCCTGGGCAGCCTCCCTGCTGGTCTCACGAGGGAGAGGATTGCATCAGCTCTCAATATGGTGAAGATACTTCCCGTGACATTTATGCCCCGAGGAAGCATGGGGCAAATCCTCATGCTCAGCTTCCTCTGACCCACATGGACAGGTTTGTTCAGGGCAGCCAGATCTTCCTCATTACCCAGGATGGTAACACAGAGGAACTGAGGGGCTGCCTTAAGCCCTTACATATTTCAGAGGATGCAACCGCACTGCACACATGCATTACTGCACTGGAAATCTTACTCACAATTCAGCTGTTATTACTTGTTTTTTTATTCCTTTACAATTCTCTAAGTGTTAACATTAACATAAACAAAGGACTTTTTTAATAACCAGTTTTAATGAGATAAACTTACAAGCTACTACGCAACAAGCAACATTCTGGCATGTAATTCATTTCTCTTCATTGATAATATGCTCAGTTTTTTGTGCCAAGGCATAAAAAGGCTTCCAGAACAGGATGCTAAATCTCCTTTGATTCTAACTGTTGGCTCTTGCTGGACTACTTAAACCATATTTTGAGGCAGCATCTTTTCTTTTTTTTTTTTTTTTGTCATTTTAAGGCACACCATGATTGTGCCCTCCTTTCTTCCTATCTTGACTTCAACAACAGACTGTTTTTTTCCTCTGGGTACTGATGGTACCTTCTTTTAGCCACTGACAGATGCATATTCAGCAATGCTTTTCACTACCTTTCAGTCACTGTACGATGACACCTAAAGAAAGACTAGCAGACACCTTAAGAGAGTTAGTGCAGCTTTGCTCAAGCACACACACAAAAAAAAAGATTGAACTTTGGGGCACCCACAGGTCTGTACATTTCTACTAGAGTCTGTCACTGCCTGTCCACTAATCCTACAAAGCCTGGTAGGGATCAGCTGCTGCTAACAATGGAAGAAGGTCTCTGTTGAAATGCTCCTGGTTTTTGTACATATTGAAGAACTCATAAGCCTTATTCAGACCATCTGTTACTCTCCAAACATTAACAGTGCACATAATTCAGACAAACCCCCATTTTTCTCTTTGACTTTTTTCCTATTATTTCCATTAATCACAAATCTTTTTTATTATTTGTGCTTATGCTTTAGTCCACTACCTTTGATAAATGTCACACAATAAAACATTTGGGTTTTTTTCTTGCCTTCTTCTTAGTGGTAGAGTAATGATTGAATTGATAAAGTTCAAAGCTAAAATGTTTTGCTTGTAGTGGATTTTTTATTACCACTATAAATGCTATCTTCAAAGAGTTAAAGTCAGTCAGTTATTCCAGCCCTGCCCATTTAATGAAATTATTTTGTTTCTTTAAACTCCTTAAGTTATAAGGGAGCCTGGAAATTTAATACACATCTTTCTGTATTGATTCAGTTTTAATTCATTCTGTTTTCTCTCTGAAGTCTATAAGCCTTCAGGTTCTAACTATATTCATTTCTGACATGCGCATTTCTCTAGTGCCAAGTGCCTCTGCTATTCCTGAAATAGCCTCAAAGATGATTTAAATCCTTATGCTTTGCTTCTTCACTTGTTTACAGTTTCCCACATAATTTCATAATGTACTCAGAAACATTAAAAGTGTATTCTAAGAAACTCTATTATCAAGTCTACCTTAACACTGAAGAGCATTAGTATAGCAAAGTATAGCCTTTGCATCTATCGTCCTGCATCTGGATGAACGTTGCCAGACCCCTCCATGAATTTGGAAAATGCCTGGCAGCAATTTCGTACTTAGGACTGCTTTTTAAACTGGACAGCATTAGTGTTGATTCACTAATATGTTGTTCTTAAATAGGTAAGATGTAAGCATAGCTAAGGCTATACTGCTAAGACAAGTTCAATGAGAACAGATGACATAATTATTTAGATGACAGCATAGAATCATAGAATGTATCACAGAATCATAGAATGGCCTGGGTTGAAAAGGACCACAAAGATCATCCAGTTTCAACCCCCTGCTGTGTGCAGGGTCACCAACCACCAGACCAGGCTGCCCAGAGCCACATCCAGCCTGGCCTTGAATGCCTCCAGGGATGGGGCATCCTCAACCTCCTTGGGCAACCTGTTCCAGTGTCACCACAATCAGTTTGAAAAACTTCCTCCTAACATCTAACCTAAACCTCCCCTGTCTCAGTTTAAAACCATTCCCCCTCGTCCTATCACTACCCATCCTCACAAACAGCCGTTCCCCCTCCTGTTTATATGCTCCCTTCAAGTACTGGAAGGCCACAATGAGGTCTCCCTGGAGCCTTCTCTTCTCCAAGCTAAACAAGCCCAGTTCCCTCAACCTTTCCTCATAGGAGAGGTGCTCCAGCCCCCTGACCATTTTAGTCATCCTCCTCTGGACCGGCTCTAAGAGTATATGAAATACAATGGCATGCTTGAAAGCCACAAAATGCTGAATTCAAACCGACAGCATGCAGGGTCACAGTGACTGAGGCAGCTAGGTTTAGCAAAATGAGGTGCCAGCCATAGCATTAGTGAACACAGTTAGGATGTGCCTGTCAGTCTGAGACAGAGTCACATACAAAAACAGGCTCCTAAACACAGTGCCAAAATCTCCATATACCCGTCTCACCCACTTCTGGGTACTGGACACAAACAGATGGTTAAGTCCATCAGTGGTTAAGCTCAACTACATAAGAACAATGATTGTATTGAACAAAATACTTTTTTTTTTTTTCTCTCCAAGGAAATATAAAGAAGTCTTCTTAGTTCAATTGTTTAAATTAATTTTGTACATCGGAATCAGAACGTTTCATTTTCAGAAGCTTTTACTAAATACCAAGAAAGAGAGGTTAGACTCATAAAACCGCTGCAGAAGACATGGCTGTTCTTAAAGGCCAGTGACTACAACATTTTCATGGTCATTTAGGAGGAGCTGTGCCCCACTTTCGTACCACTTAGCTCACTAGTATAGATGTGACACGCTGTCCCCCTCCAAGGAGCTGTGCCATGCTCTGTTCTTGGGTGCGGATGTTTGCTGTCATGCCTGCTAAATAATGTTGAGCCACAACAATTACTCCATCTGCTTTTGAAAGAGAAGAACAGTGTCTCAATCCTGAAAGGCGGACAGTTTACCTAAGCAGTAGATTTGAACTGCTCACAACTGTCCAACTGTCTCTAGAAAAATTCCCTGACACAAGGAAAAATTTCCAAACTCCCTAGATGTTCTCTGGCTATTAACGGAAGTATAAGACAGAGATACAATTGAAAATCTACTGCCCACCATTCTGAAAGTGCTTATATTTGATAACTTCAGAAAATCACATCCAGAACTGAACTGGAGTTTTGTAAATAAAATCCCGATATGCAAAGCACAGTCTGAAATGGAAGATGGAGCAGGTCCACACCCTGTAAAACAAGAAAGAGCATCAAAATAAAATCGATCAACACTCATTAAACCAAGTAGGACATATCTCTCCTTCAAATGACACACTTCTACACTCACATTCATCTTAGCCCAGGGTTTCTAGACACTCAAAATCTGCTTTCTATACTGTATGCGTTATAGATAAATGACTGTTGTGATGTGCTGTCTCAATTCCCTTTCCACAGCCAGCAGCAACTGAGACAGGCAACAATCACAGGCCTGAATGATTACTACTTCTACCTGTGGCCATCATGAAAAAAAATCAAGAACACACAAGTAAAAGTAATTTGCTGATTTAGATTTAACATTTCTCTGTATTGCAAAGACAGTGGTCTGCATATTTTAGAGCTGATCTGATTTCTGAGTCTTCTCCTGCCTGCTACCTTCTAGCTCAGCAATATGCTGGACAGATGAGGTCAGGTTTTCCTTTGTCCTTCCAAGCACCACTGACCTCAATGGACAGCTTCATCAGGCTGCCCTGTATTAGCATGACGTGTTGTGTAGGAGGAAGAAGAAAGGCTATGCTTGCTACTCCTTCAGCTTCTCTCTTTCTGTCCTCACCACTTCTTTTCTTTCACCTCCTGACCTTTCTGAAAGGCCACTTCCTTACCACTGCACTAGACGGTGCTACAGCCTTTCACCCCTCAAACTCTGACAGCTCACATCCACTCCAATTCCACGAGGCCCCTCAGATCACCCACATCCACACCCAAGGAGACAAGCAGCTGAGCAGGAACTCCATATGGGAACCTGTAGCTTAGTCTACCTTACAGCCCTTTGAAGGAAGAGGAGGCAGGGTTAGTAATTGCCTCAGGCAGATGTCTCCAGCTGGACAATTTTGTGGTATATAAGACAGTGACATCTCCATTCTGAAAGTGTGATGTCTGATAAAGCACCTCCTTGCTGGAATGCCTTAGAAACAAAGAGCAAACTAATGGCCACAGTGCAAACAGTACTAGTAAGGACAGTTTTTTGTCCACTCCTAGCACATACTGCCAGGTCCCCTTTCTCTAGCTGTACCTCTCAGGCTGATGTTTGCAAGCCACAAAGATTCCTCATACTAACTTACTCTAAATTTCTGTATGTCGAGTGCTAGAAGTAATGTTAAGAAAAAACAAATACAGATGGAAATTTATTAACAGTATGAGTAACCTCAAAAGACAGCCAAAACAAGTCTGTGGTGAGGAGATCCAGAAGTGAGAAAGAGAACTGAGATTTTCCTCAATGAACAAAGGTCAGCAATCAATTTGAGCGTGCATACCCTGCAGACATTTGTGTTATTTTGCCTAAGATAACTTACATAACACAGTATTTCCTCACTGACTATAGAACAGGAGCTCTCCTTTGAGAGTGCTTCCACTGCACTGGACTCATATCTAAATAAGGTTTCACCTACAACTGTCCCATATGATTTTTTTTAAAACCTGTGAAAATCATTTCGTATTTCCTCCCTCATAGTCAGGCCATGTTCTAGTAAACCCCAAGGAAAATTTGAAGTTTTGACTACACTCTCTTTTCATCTCTCGTTATCCATACAAAGATCTCATGATGCCATACAAAATATGTCTTCTCAGTATAACGTGGAGGAATGACCTCTGCAGCATCTTTCCTGCTTGACAGCTCCTGGCCCAAGCCGTACATTTTCTGTAGGCTCTTTCCACTACAGTACTCAGAACTGTGCAAGCACTTCCCATATGAGGATTCAGGCACCTTCTAGGTCTGAAGTGGCAAATCAGTAGAGTACAACAGTCAGAACCATACACAGGGCAGGATCTTGCTCACACAGATCACAAGTGTGGGATCACAATTTCTGAAGAGAATTCCTTTCTGCACTGCCTGCTGCCTGCCATGTCCCTCACTGCCAGGTAGTTCCCCTGCACAGTAAACCAGCATTTCCTATCATTTCTCATGGATTCCTGATTTTCAGCCTTGGGCAAGCAACCAAGGAAGCAAAAGATGGTCCCCTGAAAGGCATCCATAGCAGCCACTATATCACTGTCAGATCACTCCCATTCGAGGCTGGTGATCTGACAGAGGTTTGAAAAGTAAGTTGAGGACTTTCTCCTACAAGGCTAGAAGACTTCAGGCCAGAAGACTTCCTTTTGTTTATTAATACATTCTCTACTTTAAAGGTCATCATATCTTATTTAACAGATATTCACCAAGTACATGATTGCATGCTTCAGTCTTGCTTGGAAGACTGACTACAGGAGACCAATCAGGGTTGTTTTTTCTGTTAAATTGTTCTGTTTCAAGCCTAGACTTACTGCAGCGGGGAAACTCTGTATTTCTATATTACATGTTAAAAGCAGGTAACGGCAGTTTTAGTTCCATTTTTTAACAGTCCTTCCTCCATCCTGCTCAGGTCGTGGCCAGACAGGACTAAGTTTAATTTCCTAGGGTTTCATAGTATTTTGAATTGTCTCTTTGAAGAGAGACAACCTTCAGGTTCTCTG
Source organism: Lagopus leucura (assembly GCF_019238085.1). Taxonomy (NCBI): domain Eukaryota; kingdom Metazoa; phylum Chordata; class Aves; order Galliformes; family Phasianidae; genus Lagopus; species Lagopus leucura. Next base: position 8,446,654 of record NW_024962252.1, on the reverse strand, counting down.
TCTACCTTATAAATTCCAGTGGGGTAATGAAGCACTGATGTTTTCTGAACTGACTTTGAGGAGTCTCTCTTTGACAGCAAATCTAAGAGAGAAATAAAGCTCCTTTGTGTCTGCTTTTTTTTCTTCTTTTTTTCTAGAAATTCCTGAATCCAAAAACATATCTTCTCTCTTCACTTTGTCTCTTCATTCCTAAACACGATTCAGATGACTTCCATGTCATTCCTGCCACCTGAATGCAGGGTCCTCTGCTGATTCTGAGGTATGAATGAGGTAATGAATGGTAGTTCTGTAATTTCTCAGAAAAGACTGGGCCTTCCCCTTCTGATACTGTTCTCTGCTCGTGTGAGCAGGCTGGTTTATTATGAGAACTGAGGCCCAGAGGTTGTGGTGGTTATGGATAACGACAAAGAGTGAAGAGGCAGCTCACGTAGTGAAAACACAATCTGCACAGCAGCAGCGTTAGAACAGCCTTATTGGAACTGCAGCAAGGTAAGTTTTTAGCTGTTGGTAGCCCTGAGGGCTTCCCATCTAATTCTAGAGATGGCTCAAGGGCCTGCAGCTTGATCCACACAACCTAGTCCAGCCTGAGGCTTCGTGAGGAGAGCAACTCTGGAGGGCAGCCTGAAATAGCAGCACAGAAAGATTCAGTCTGATCCACTGAAGTGAACACTGGATTCCAAAACCTGAAATGTTTGAATGTAACACATAGGAAAATACACACAGTCATCCACAACACAGCTTACAAGTAGTGTGACAAGAAGGTATTTTAATAAATTTAAACATTAGGGGAAAAAAAAAAAAAAAGGTGCAGCTCTGTCAAGGTCCAAAAGAAAAAATTCTTACATTCAAGGGTTTACAGACTCAGACTTCAGTTTCACCATTGAAGTCCTACACCCTCCTTTTCAGTTAAGAGTATCCTTGGGAAATGTTGAGAGAAATGGCACAAATACCAGTACTGTTCTCCTTTTTTTCCTTCCCTGCCCTTGTCTACATGCTACTCCTCCAGGTGCAAGTGCTGTTATTACAAAGAATACTATAGAAAATAGACCTCTGTAAATTCTCCACAAAAGCCTGAGAGAGAAATGGCAACAGAACGTGACCGCATATTAAAGAGTGCTTGTAACACAGGCTGCCAAGTAGGCATTTCCAAACTCAAAAACACCAGAAAAAAGAATCTTTTCTGAACTAACTTAATTTGAAGGATTTTTAGACATAGGGATAACCCATCTGTGGAAATCAGTCTCTAGAAATAGACACATGAGAGCAAATACAACAGATTAAACTATTATCAACAGAGTAATGCCGTAAGTTCGTTCCTAAACAGCAGACAGGCTGCTATTCTAAAGCTGCTAGGCACTGTAATTAGGATCATCACAAAATGAGCTGGACCTTCAAAATCGTGGGTGTAATTTAAAAATAACAAAAATGTGTGCTCTTATAGGGTGTTACACCTTTAGGAACCACAACTTGAAGCCTTTCTCTGAAATCACAGGAAGTAATTTTGGAGAGCGGAGTCTATCTTGAAAGCGATTATCTGAGAACTGAACACCGGGATCTGATACTTCAAGAATAATAAATATTGTAAACCTCCGGATAAAGCCACAGGATCCAGTAAGAGGGCTTATCAACAGTGCTTTACCTATCTGCTCTGCCTTACGTGCACCCATCATTTTCTGAGTTTAGCACCTACCTGCCTGAAAATTCTCATCTGGTAATTGGCAGCCAATAGACCACATTTATTTGCATGCTTATTTTTTAAGTTTGAAGATAAACAAGGCTGATGAGATTTTCTGTGAATCACTTCCTTGTTGCACAAATCACATCTTCAACCAAACTAATAAATAAGCATCAGAATCCTTGGAAATGCTGAGCACCTACAATGAAGTCAAGAAAAAAACATTTCCTAAAACTTTAAGTTATCAAAGAAAATTCTGTGAAGAACCAGCGGTATCAAAGGAAGATAGAGAGAGCAAACACCATGAAAGAACCTGTTATTGAGCTAGTAGGTAAAGGGCAATAATGACACATGACTGCTGTGGAAAAAGAAATCCCTTACACATTTTGAGTCCTATTCCAGGCAGCTGCTTGAGGGATCATCAGCTATGCTAACCAGCTCATCGTGTTCTCTCCTTGCTATTCTTACAACTCCTTCAGCACGTCCTTCTATTGAACGGACATTAACTTCTACCTCTGTTTGATCCACCATGCTAACATCCGACTCTGAACTGATAAAACCTTAAGGACACAAGTCTTGTGTGCCTTCGCCCAGACTGAACCTCATTTCTGCAATGATTCCCCCCCCGATATCCCAAACCTATCTTATAATCCCTCTTGAGGATCGTACTTAAAATGCCTTAGCCTGTGTGCCAAGATCACACGCTGTCTGTCACACAGACTGAGAGAGGTCCAGTATTTCCTCATACTCACTCAATTAGCTTTCTACTTGCTAATTTTGGATTCTCACATCTCTGGAGACTGCCTGACTCTTTTGTGTCTGTATAGCACCAGGTCTGTGGTTTAGGTTCTTATTGACAGTGATAAAAATCACTATTTTGGCATACAGATATGATTTCTAAAGACACAAGAAACAAAAAGAGAAAGAAACTAGTTCTTTTAAAATCTATCTTGTGATTTTGAAGGTCTAACTCAGCTTTTAACAATGCTTGTCGATGGAAACATGAATGCTGGTTTGAAGTCAGCGTAGGAAGAAATATTTGTACAAACAGTTTTCTGATTTTCATTTCTTCTGCAAGGGAAAGAGACCTAAACCCAGTCTTTCTCAGCACTCTCTAGAGATGTGCCCTGTGTGTATCCACAAGATCAAACGCTTTTCAGCAGAGCAACACGCAGAGCTTGAATCTTTGAAAAATGTTTTTGTTCTTTCTTTAGTAGAAGCTTAGAAAAGGAGTTGCACCCTCTAACTGTGTGACCGGGTCAAAGATGGTGATGTTTTATCTAGTATTCATTGCAGGTGAGAAAGGAGTGTCCAAAGCCAGAGAAGATACACAAGGAGGCAGGCAGGCAGGCAGAACCAGGAGACAAGAGAGTATACCAAGACCAGCACAAGTGAGCCTTGCTCACAGTTCTCTGACTATTGAGACATTCCACTGAGCAGCTTAGTTACAGATCAAAGAATGGGACTGGATACTGAAATTCAGTGTCGCTCATAAATATGTAGAGGTTAGAGTGGATAATGCTGAACCAGTCTGACTCTGGAACCAGAACGCCTAATGAGACTCTTGAACATGTCAGAGAAGGAACAGGAAGCCAAGACAATTTACTGAGGTGTCAGAGCCATAAAAATGATTGAAGGGCTGAGAAAACGTCCTTTCAGTGAGAGATACTGGACTCACACACACTAATAAAACATTACTGCAGAATTACAAGCTACTGCGTGTCAGTTGAACCACTGTCACCATCTGCGTACACAACCCTGGTTTGTGGCCAATACAAAGCAGTTCAAGTTAGCTTGGCCCTCTTAAAAAAAGAGGACTTAATAAGTTTGCTTTATCAAGAAACAATACTTAGAAATCATCTCATTACATGAATTCATCTCATATGTGAACGCTTATGGGGAGAAATGTCTGAGTACCAAATAACACACTGAGAAAAACAAGCAATAGCTGGAACGTAGAACAATTGCGACTAACTACTGTCCTAGAATGCTAATAGAAGTAGTAGGCTCCCCAAACTTTTGAGCTTGGAATTATCATTTGAGGTCTTCTGGCAAACCTTCCAGAATGAACTAAGCACACGTATTTGGCTCCAGGATGAAGGAGAGTTGTGAGAAAAGCAGCCTATTATGCAAAAAGACAGACCAAAGTACCTAGGAACTTAATCAGGATGGCAGATTTTTGAATCTATTAAGTTAAAGATCAGGGGATGCCACTGCAATCATCTAACCTAACCTGCTGCATAAACATGGTCTACAGAACTTAAGGCCGCACAGTATAAGGATACTGTTTAGATGCATATACTATCAGACAGAAGATGCAACTGCTAGAGGCTGTAGATTTGGACTACATCAGATACAGCTATTCCAACATTGTAACACCCAGTATTTACCTCTCAGACTCCAAGTTTTTAATCCCTTCAAATTTTACAAGTAAACATGCCACAGAGGAAGATATGACAGTTTAAGAATATCAGTGTTTACTAAGTTTAGATCATAGTTTGAGGTTAGGTAATGCTCCAATGATATCATCATCAGCTGATACAGAAATGAAGATGTAATATCACATATATTTTTAGCAAGAATGAGTATTTATACTAAGCCTGGTCATAAGCGCTGGTGACATAGACAAGTTTAACATGTTAACACTGAAATACTCTACATGCTGTGCCTCATTAACAAGCACAAATTTTAACAAGGAGAGGGAAGAATTTATTGTACAACACTGTAGAGAGACAAAAGCAAAGTAACGGTGACAATTTCTTTGAGAGAAAATAAGGAATTACCGGAATGAAAAAAACCTAAGAGTTGCAAAAGGAGAGCACATGTGGATAGCCACTGTTCATTCACCTGCTTTGCTACCATCAGCAAAAGGAATATGTTTGACAAACTTCATCATCTATGTTAAAGGAGAACTTAACACAGTGCCAGCAAAGACTGCCAACGGTACTAACATCCGCTTAGGCCTGCAGTTGTTTACTTGGACGTTTTACAAGCACAGCACGAGAGTACCTGCCTGCTCCTCTGAACTCCCGGGGGAGTTTTAAATCACGGTAATAAAGAATCACTCATAGAAAGTGATTAACTTCATCACCAGAGGGGACTGAGAGGCCGCTGGAGGGTTTCTAGGCCAAAATACTGACCCACAAAGCTTTCTGTGCTACCAGGCTGGGAGTCCTCAGTGCTGTGAGGCTAGGAAGATTCACCACTGTAGATCACAGCCCTGCACCCGCACGGCAGGCACTGTGGCACCTCCTAACACCCAGTGACAACTCACCGACCGCTCTTCTTCCACCTCAGAGACAAACCCCACAGCTGGGGCTGATTCCTGCATTTTCAGCCTCAATTCATCCTAGCGGCTTTATATAAAAAGCACAAAGCATTCGCTCTGACAGCAACGCTTCCTCTTCCAGCACAGAAAAAGCTTTCTAAGAAACGAGATATAAATGTTATGCGGTATTTTTGCGCGGACCTCTTGGGACCGTGACAGCATTTCTCAGACTTTCCTTTGGCTCCTTTAAAACCGTACCGCAATCCTCGCTGAAGAAATTCCATTCTCCCGGCGCCACGTGCGAGAGGCATCGCCCCGCTACCTGCCCGCAGCCCCGAGGGGCCTCTTTCCACGCCAGACGGACCCCGCACATCTCTCCCTCCCGCCCTCGGCTCCGTGCCGGTCGTTGTTGTTAGAACACAAGGCGGGACGCGGCCCCGGGAGCGCCCGCCCCTCCCCTCACACAGCCGGGGGGGGGTCCAGAGGGAACCGCCATCTTCTGAGGGCGGCAGGTCCCGGCGGGGCGGGAGGGGGGCGCGCTGCGCGGCCGCGCCCCGCCTCCGCCCTGTCTGTGTGCCTGTGTGTGTACGAGAGGCGGGCTGCGAGGCCGCTCCCGCCGCTGGGCGTGTGCCCGGCGCCGGTGCTGCGTGACCGCGCGGGGAGGAGGAGAAGGAGGAGTGTGGGTGCGGGGAGTTTCCTTGTGCGGCGGCGGAGGAACAACGCCGCGCCGCAGCCCGCGGGGCGGGAGCTGCCGCCGTCGGCTGCCGGGCGATGTGAGGGGGGAGCCCCCCTTGGCCCTCCCCTCCCCCCGGAGCCGCCCGCTCTCCCCCCCTCCCCTCTCTCCTCCCCTCGCCCCGCTCATCCCCGCCCCGCCATGCCGGACCAGATCTCCGTGTCGGAATTCGTGTCCGAGACCAATGAGGATTACAAGTCACCTACTGCCTCCAACTTCACCACCCGGATGGCCCAGTGCAGGAACACGGTGGCGGCCATCGAGGAGGTGAGACGGGGCGCGGGCAGCGCAGCCCCTCGGCCTGGCGGCGGCAAACAAGGCGCTACCGGCGCTGCCGGCTCCCGCCGCTCCCTCCCCGCCCGGCCCCGAGCGGCGCCCCCGGCCGCCGGCGAGAGGAAGCGGGGAGAAGAGGGAGGGGGAAGGGCGGCGGAGCGCCTGCCCCCGGCCCCTGGGGGGCGGCTCGGCCCGGCAGGGGCAGTCCGGGAACGAGGGAAGTCGAGCCCTCGTCTCTCCTCCGGGAGGAGCACTCGGTGCCGCCCTCCTCTTACCTAGGGAGCGGCCGGAGCTCGGCAGCCTCCGCGCCGTCCTTGGCGGCACACCTGAGGCGCTCGGCCCCGCCGCCGCCGTGCGGGGCGCTTGGGTCTTCTCCCGCCTTCCCCCGTGCTCCTGTGTGTGCCTGCCTGCACAGGTGGGGGTCGATCCTCCTCCCGTCCCCGCAGGCGGGAATGCCCCCCCGCCGAGGTTGCCCCACGGGAGCCTCGAGGCAGCGCCTGGCCCCGGCGGGCGTGAGCCGCTCCGAGTCGGACTTCCCTCAGCGCTCGGCGGCCACGGCTCGGTCCTTTTTGTCTGCTCGCGGGCAGCCTGAGCTGCTTTTGTCTGGGGGAGAAGGCTATTTTTTTTCCTGAGAGATCTTGAGATGTGTCATTGAAGCTGACGGTAACAGCCAGCCCTGCCTGGGAGGGCGGCTGCCAGCGCCGGTGTGAGAGACGGGGTGCTTTCCCTGAGAAGGAGACTCCTTTCCCTCCCATTTCAAATCAGACGGAAATCTGGGACAGGTCTGAACACAGTGAGAGCGCATTCCTCATCCCTGTCATATGCACACAATGAGACGGAGCCGTTTGGTATCTCGATTCCCCCAGCAGCTTCCCTGGAGTAACTTGTGGGAGGGGGATCTTGTTTGTGATGATTAATCTCTCCATCTACCTGTTACATCAGTTCTGGCAGTGCGTTAAGTTCATTTGTTTTGCAGTAAGCAGGTATTCTAAAAAGAGCCTCTTCAGCAGAAGGATCTTGCCAGTAGTTACTGTCCCTTCTTACAAAAGAGCTGCCACCAGCGATGGATTATTACCTGAACAAAACCCAGGTTAGGGGTTTAAACTCCCTTTTCAAGCTTTTCCTGTTTTGCCAGTTCCCAAAACCACTGAAGCGAGGAGCTGAATTCAAAATAATCTGCACAGAAGGAATTACTGTTTTGTTCCCGAGGTAATTTTCTTCCATGCAAGCTTGCACTTAAGTGCCTGCGTTTAATTACATGTTGTTAGCCTGATAGTCTTAAGATCAACAATTCTGTATCAAAGGTAACTTTTTCTTAAGGAATATTTGTAACAGTGAGTCATTAAAGTTGTGTGGTAGAGCTGCCTGGTAATTGATTGACACAAAATATAATTTAGTGTAAGCACTTGGACTAAAAGCAGTTTTGCTAGAATTAAGAGATTCTTGTCTGTGGGTTTCACAAAATTTGGTCTGGCAGCCTCGGTTTCTTAGGCTGTATAACTGCAAGAATGTCACATCATTTCTCAGAGAGAGAAACATGGAAGAAAGTTTTTGTTTTTCAAGTCAGTCTTCTTTCATGCTCATTTTCCCATGTTTCATTTGCACAGAAATTTCTATATAATGGCATGAAATTTATATGTTATGTATCTTACAGTCTTAAAAATCCAACTCGGAGAGCTGCATCTTGGAAGCTTCTTTAATATCAGAAGAATGATGTGCATTTAAAGCTTTGAATCAGTGGGATTCCTTTCTTACTTCATCTGCCTGCTTGGCGTTTGTGTGTGTATCTGATGCTGATATACCTCTGCTTGATTTTTAAAGGAGCTCTGTCAGGGTGCCGAAGCCTGTATCTCTGCATATTTCAGATATTAGACACTGCTTGCTTAGATACAAAAATTACCTTTTATGATAAAGTTGATAACGAATGTGCCTTACAGATCTAACTGAAGTTTGCATAGTAGCTGAGGAGAGATTGCATTAGCCGTAGCCTTCTTAATCTTATCGATCTATCTAGCTGCTCTGGCAAAATATCAGTGGTTGCTGCCCATTCTTACTGCTGTTATACAGTCTGTGTTTAAGTGCTCATTTTCTCTTTATGCATTATCAAGAACAACAAACAAATTTTCATGGTTTCAAAACTGTGAAATCTATTTTTACACTATTTAAGTTTGGAAATACTGAAGTCTTTCAAAATTAAGTGCCAGGTTTTTCAGGTTAAATACAATCTGTTGATAAAAATCTGTCTATAAGTTGTGTAATAGAGAAGTCAGCATTCAGCACTTTTTTTTTTTTTTCCAAAAGGCCAAGCAGGAATTAGCTCATCCGGTTGTTATGAACAAAGATTTAAAAAAAATGCATCTAAAACTGTACAGGTAACACAGGGAACCCGTCTCCTTTTCCAGAGTCACGTGTGAAGCATCACTTTCCAGTGTGTGCTGCTGCAGTGTACAGTGCAGCTCTGGAAGCTGGGAGGGTTGGCTCTCTGTGATTCAGGGAATGTGTTACTCAGCATAGGTCCCTTCCAGCTCGGGGTATTCTGTGATTCTCCATGATTCTGTAGGTGAATTGAAACTTACTGGCTATAGGCTTTGTGGATAGATTGATTTTACCAAGTGATGGAAGATGGTTGTTTTCGTCTCCCAGGGCATTGTGTACGTATATTAAAAAACACAGTAAGTTCTCGTTACTGCTAAATTGTCGTGTTTTGTGGATGTCCCTCAGCTGCTTTTCCTCACAAATCTGTTTCTGAAACGGCCCATGTTCCACAGAGCTGGCTCTGCACTGCCCTGCAGCAGAGATGTGGGGTGGTTGTGCAGCAGCTGTGGGCTGGTGGGGCTTCTCAGCCTGAGTGCACCTCAGTGCAAACAAAGAGAGCCGTTTCCAGATCCCAGTGGGAAGCTTTTTGCACTTAGTAACACTGCTGGCTACCAGTTTTGTAATTCTGTCTTAGTTAATTAGTAGGTATATAATAGTGTCTTAAGGGTTCAGTTAACGAGGCCTTGCTTTCAGTGATGGAGCGAAAGAGGCTTGTTAAGATAGGGGATCAATAAGATGTTGGACAGTTATATGAGTATCATTTACCAGTTATGTCTCTGTGGGCGATGGTACTGCCTTAAATCAGTGTTTTCTGAACTTGGATTAAATGACCTCTGTCAGCTGCAGAGTAGGATTGATTTTTAATGGCAGTGGAGAATACCTGGAGTTTTCCTGTCCTGTGTGATTGTATGGAGCAATGACAGATGGCTGACCACAGCCCTTGAGATTACCAGAAGTGCAGCACCTATTGAAAAGCATGGAGAAAGAGAAGCTGATCCTTCCCTGCCAGTAGTGGGAAAGGGATTAGGAAAGGTATGCTCTTGGAGTACAGTGTGATTTCAAAGGGAAAGGAGTCGTATAATTTCTGTATTGTTGTTAAGCAAGGGTGTTGTTTAGCAAAATGATGGGAATCTCTTTAGCTTCTACCAAAACTACGTTACAAACAGTATGTCTCAGGCCCTTACAGGTTACTGTTTAATCTTTGTATGTATGATAATGACTACAATTAAACAAGTTTTGATAGAGTCCAGAGCACAGTCACGTGATGGGGGGAGGGGTTGCTTGAAGTCAGTAATCTGGTTTGACAAACGCCGACTTCTCAGCTTAAAACTGGTTTGGTTAAAGGTCTCCAATTATCACAGGATCTAACAATGGCTAGTGACTGTTCTTAAGCCACAAATGCTAAAAAGTCTGATTTTAGTGTTGCTATTACTTGGAATGTGCACTTCTCTCTTTCAGGTGCTGTAAGGTAAATAAAATAGTCCCCAAACTGTAATGGAGCCTGAAAAAAGGTTCTAATAGCTGTGAACGTTAATATTTTTGGAAATGATTACCTTATTGAATGATTTAATGAACAGTATCCAAGTGTGCCACTGTGTTTTGAAGCACAAGTTAAATCTTACAGTAAAGACTGGCACTGAAGCCCATAAAAATTGGAAGTAGTTGTTCCTCTGTTCATTTCTTGTGGTACGCTGCTTCTGGACCAAGAAAGAGGGGCAGGGAGGCTCTTGTCTGGGCTACTACATGAATAGAGAGTACCAGAGGGCTGGTGTTCTGAGTGTTGGTGTCCAAGTCAGGACTTCAGGCTCAAAGCTTACCCTGCCTACTTAAGCTTCACTAGAGCTGGGATTTCCCTAGAAAGAGTGGAGAGTGGAAACACTGACAGAAGTGTAATGGGTTACTGGAGCACCATCCCTCAGTTGTAGTAGCACTTGCTACTGTGATGAGTGTGTTTTTAGTAGACAGGGCAAATGTGAGGTGGAAAGATGGAGAAGGTGGAAGTGAGAGGATTGTGTGGGTAGGCAAAGATGGTCTTAGTTGTTTGGATACAAGTAATTTTAATTGTTTCGAACTATTTGAAAGCCATTCTGCACGAATTTCTGTAAGTCAGTGAAACTAACGTGGAAACCAGCGTTGTAATTTTGGGTTTGTACTTGCCTCTCTTCTGTAAGTCCTCTTCCATGATCACTGCACCTTAACGTGTTCCTCATTTTACAGTTAAAATTATTTATATATTTGCAGTTTTCAGTCCTAGAGGTGTAGTGTGTCGTTTCAGTATCAAATCCTTTCCTTCCTCGCCGTCACTTACAGTGCAGATTTTTCTATCAGAAATCATAGCACCTACATGCTATCTAAGGTAATCCCACAGTTTTCAGCTGAATTTCAGAGGCAGGAAGGATCACCTCTCATTGAATTCCATTCTCTCTTCTGAGCTACAGTTTTTAATCTTTCCTCCTCTGTTGTCTTTCTGCAAAGCTAATGAGGGCAAGAGGTGATAACAGCTTGGTATGATCAGTGAGTGAGAGACTGGATACCTGCATACATATGCATGCTATGGGAAATTATTCTTTCTATGTATTTTTGGTTTCTTCGAGGTTGGAGTTATCTCTTCTTAATGCTGCTTTCATGATACTGGCTTGCTTTTGAAATCTCTGTGAAGAGAACATTTTCGTATATCCTGAGAACTAGTAGAAAATTACTCAGATTGCATTTTGGATAATTTACTATACTGTTATCTGCAAACTGTAATGTCTTTGTGCTCACTGTAAGTTACTCCTTCTAGAACATAATTGTGTCCTTTTTATCTCACTGCTAAATACAGTTCCATAAACGCAGTGTTTAAAACTTCTTTTTTTGTGTTCAACTTCTGCTTCCTTTCTGTAGTCATAATTTTCTGTCATCTGCCTTGAAAGATGTTTCTGGAAAAGTAATTATGACACAAATGGTGTTATGACTTCGGGAGGGGTGTTGGATTTTTATTTTTTTTATTTTTTTTAGAAGAAAACAGAGGATGGAAGTTGTGGGAATACAGGAGCTACATTACAGGTTTTCAGCTGGAGCTCTGTGCGTATTATAAAACAGAACTTCGACCTTGAACATTGCAGACAATGTGCAGCCAGTTATAACAGTTTAAATTGTATAAACAGATCGCTGTATACCTTACCTTGGTGCACCTTGGGACATCTGCTTCTTTATTCCAAATGTCTGGTGGGAATTTCAATGGAAAAATATACACGTTTCCAAAGTATTTTATTAACTGTGGCTTTTGTCCTTGGACTTTTTCTCCAGTGCTGTTGCGTTCCTCAGAACCAGCTCCACTGCATTTTCTTCATTCTGGTGATAAAAAAGAGACGTGGAAAGAAGCTTAAATTCTCTCTGCTTAGATTTTACCCACCTCTGATCCTTCCTATTTTCATGTTGTTCTGTGTACCATAAATGTGGCGGTGCTTGGTAAAAGTGAGGCCTTCATTTTGTAAGTCATTGCACAGGACAAAAGCCTAATCCCCAAAAGCACCTAATGGTCTACATGTGGAACAAGACACGGCTGTTGAATAGATAGCAGAATACAAGAAAACCACTTTGGTTTGTTTTTTATTCATATGCAGTAGAGTAGTTCTTCATGAATGTTTCAAATCAACTCTTACCCTCTTTTTTTAATGGCTTTCACTTTCCACATTTTCTGTGTTACATATACACACATATATAAGGGTGCGTGTGTGTACATATATACTTAAAGTTACGACCAGCCCTTTTTAGAACTCCAGCACCCCAGTCTTTGAGCCTTACTGCTAAGGAACCATGCTGTCAAACCCTCTTCTCTAAAAGTAAGTAATGTTTACACCTGAAGCTTTAGAAAAGTTGCCCCTAACCTCATTTCAGTACCTCTCCCCTTTGTTATTTTGGTTATCATTTGAGCTTCCCCATACCTATATTCAACAATCTCCTTATCTCTCCTACTTTCTTAAAGTTGCTGTGGTGCAGCGGTTACCATTGCTTTGCCCTGTCTCCAGGAACTCCCTGGACTTGCCCCATGGCCCAGCAAAAGGCCAGGTCCTACAAGGGGTGAGGCAGCCCTGTCCATGGTCCCTGCGCCCCAGCCCAGCTCTGTGGGGTTTTGGCCAGCTGGGCTCTCTCCAGTGGATGGACTGGCAGCAAGAGGCCTCACTTACCTTCAGTCCTCACTGGCTCCAAATAAATGTTACATTCAATTAAGTTGCAAGAGAGGGAAGAACCTCCTGTTGATACAAGATTGGCGGAGAAAAAAAGAGAACGGAAAGTCAGGAGATACTCGCCGTGTAAAAATTTTCTATAGATTTTTCTGATATAGGAATGCGTTCCATCCCTGCTCTCCTTCCCGTTCTATGTAAAGGGATGTGTGTAGCTCAGTAGGATTTGTAGATGCTATACAAAATGAGCATGATAAGAAAATTACCAACCACGTATTGGTAAGAAAGCATAAATGTATGATTCTGAAAAAGAAGTGGGTGCTGGTGGGTGAGGTAAGTCTGATTGGAGGAGGCAGAGTCAAAAGTGAAGAGGAGCTGACCGGTGTTGCCTTCCTCTAGGCATTGAAATCAAAGACCATTGTCTTACATTTGATGCAAAAGTGAGTGCATTACAACAGCTAGGGAGAAGTATGCATTGCATAGAAGATGAACAGAAAGCTTTTTCAGTACTGTCACAAATGGATGTGACTGAGGACTGTTTATTTGTCAGGGCCAGATTTTCATAGTAATCAAAATGAAATGACGAGGTAAGGAAGCGTTGCAGAGCAAAAGGCTGCTATGTATGTCATAGAGATATTAGGCAGAAGGGAACAGCTTGCTTGATGGTAGGTGTCAGTTGAAGGCAACCTGTTGGTTATATGGTTGGGCTGTTTGCTAACATGGCAGGCATGGAGGAAGAGGGCAAGAGGAAGAAAAAAGAGCTGTGTTTCAGCCACATTATGGTTGGGTGTCTGTGGTTACAGCCGGGATGTTCATTTTCACAGGAGGAAACATGTAGGAGCAGGAGAATATACTGTCATGAGGCAGCAATCGGGGTGGATGCTGTGGATGAGACAGGAAGCAAGCAAAGTGTTTGTTGAATCATTAGAGGTTGTATCATTGTGTATTAAAAGCAAAACAGTCCAAAAAGTTGTAGTTAGAGGAAAAAGTCACTAAACTGAGAGCTGATGAAATCAGTGGAATTGAAGAGTTAATTTACTAAAGCACAAAAAATATAACGTACCCCAAGAAAGGGAAAAATCATGGGAGAAACTGTGGTCTTGGAAAATATAGAGAAGAACGTCACAAATGAACAGTGTGTTTCCAAAAGGGGAGGGGGGGAAAGGACTGATCGTTAGAGAACAGTTGTGTGTTTGAAGAATATGTGTAAAGGAAAAGGGCCAACTTGTGAAAATCGAGTTTCTCTAGCTGTAGCAGCAGGCAGCAAGGAAAACAAAGGCATTCTTTAGTCACAGAGTTGTGAGGAGACAAAGAAAGGATGGTATGCAGCTAGACTGTTGTGATAAAGGTAATGCAAGTATTACCAAATCTAAACAAGTGTTCTGCTGCAGTTTTCAAACTCTGAGTGGCGAAGTAGGTAGAACTGAAAGCAGAAATAGAAATGCAAGCAAGCAAAGTGAAAAACAAGACTTTGAGCTTAGAGCACTCAATTTGTTGGGGCTGGTTAACGTGTTTCCCAGGATTCTGAAGAACGAGGGTATTTACTTGCAGAGACTCCTAATGAATCCTCTGACGACTAAGATGATACTTCACTTAAGCACAGAGGGGTAAAAAAAAAAAAAGGCAATGGAAGTAGAAGAATAAATAACATTTGCTAATAAAAAGTATTGCAGTAGGTGCAGAAATGCAGACCATGGCTGTAAAAGTGAGGAGGAGGGAGATTTTGATTCAGGTGCTTCAAGTATCCCTGGCTGAGCGGCAGGCCAGCAAAATAACCAGCTTCTCTCCCTGCTTCCAGGAATATGTGAAGAATAATGCCAGCAGCTATTTGCAGAAACTGCCACTGCTAGAGGATGGTTCTTTTATGTTTGCTTTAGTTTTTGAAGTTGTAATGAGTTGTGTGAGAACTTCACGTTGGGAAAAATTGTGAATGAAGGGTTCTGAAAGTTTTTCAGTCCTCTGTTCATTCCTTTGGTGCATTCTTCTGCAGTGTTTGAATGGATAGACCACTGGAATTAATGTCATTGTTATATAAATTGTTTTTAAAAGAGATTGAAGAACTATTTTGAAGTAATGTCTGCTCTTAAACTCCTTTAATGCTTTGATTATTGAGCCTCATTTAAGCAGTGTGTTCTGGCCTCCAGATACAGTATGGCGGCTCCTTCTTTGCTCTTTCCCTGATGCTTACAAGTTCTTAGGAAAACAGAATTGCTGAGAGCCATAATGCTAAAGCTGTGTAGGAAGGTTTTCATATAAGGTTAAAATCCCTGCTTTTCTCATCTCAGACTTCTTAAACTCACCTCAAAAATGTAGGTAAAGATAGGGAATAAGAATAACACAAGTTTGGTGTCTATAACTGTGGAGTTTATTGCAGGCTGTTAGTAGGGTGATTCTCTTTTATCCTCCAGTCTTTCCACCGCCTCGCGTTTGTTAGCACCAAGCTCAAGCTCTTCTGTATTCAGAAGGCTCACTGTATGCAGTTGTTCTTGATGGGACAGAGACATAAGCTGGAGGAGATTCTGCTGTTGGATACCAGATTTGCCTGTGATTAAGATGACTATCAGCTTCTTTCATTTGGACTAAATCCAGACTTCTTTCACAAAATTACGTCAATATTGGAATTAAGGGGAGGAGAAAAACTTGGCTAGGAAACAACAGAAGAGGGGAATGCAAGAAACAGTCTTAGAAAGTAACAGCTGAAACATGTAGAAAGAAATACGAGGATCAGTAAAAAGTGAAGAGGATGAAGTCTTGGTTAAAAACAAACGGGGAGCAGAGGGGATCATCCAGCAACAGAAGCACTGATGGTGTGTGTGTTGTGGAGCAGGTCAGGAACTGACATAGGCAGAAGCATGAGGAGGGGGAGAAGGAAATGTATCAGAAGTCTAAGGAAGTTCAGAGAAATAAGCATTGACAGGAACTGCAGAGGAAGGGAGAATGCGTCAGCGTTTCTGCAGAAAGTGGGGTGAAAGTGGCAGACAGCAGGAATGGGCAGAGGGCTGACATGAGGAGGATCAGCAGAGGAAGGAGGTGGGCAGGGAGCATAGGAAAGGGATGGTGATGGGGGCTGGTAGCTGTGGTACAGCCTACCCTGCAGTTGGAAGGAGTGCAAGAAGAGCTGTGTGCTGTGTCCAGAAAGTGGGACATAAGACTAAGTGTTATGCAGACTCTCTTAGTTGTGTGTATCTCAAAGTTAATTGTGTTTGGATGCAGAAAATGATTTTCCTTGTCGGGGAGAATATATTGATGAAGGAACTGAGATGAAGTGCTTTAAGTGAATAGCTTTGTTCTTAGGAGCAGTGCTGCTTTGCAGGAAATAAGCTTGGGTAGTGTGGTGTAATTTTTTGTCTAGAGTAGGAGGCTTTGTTTTCAAGTGAGTAGGTGTTGGGCAGAATTTGAAATATTTGCTTTTTTCTATAGGTGAATTCTGTTCACTTTACACCATGTGACGTGAGTGAAATGGATTTCTTTGGAGTACTCTTTAAAAGGTGGCTGTAAAAGTTAACATGACAGAACATGCAGTATAAATTCTACTGTCTGACATTTTAAACCAAGAAAAATGAAGAATTGAGAGTGAGGGCTGACATTTTGCTCCCTGTTGTCTCAGGGCAGTGCGGTGTAGGGGAGCACCTGCTGACTGCAGACCCCTCAGCTATCCCTGATTAAAGATCAGATTATCAGTGTAGCTCTGGTCTGAAATCTATCATTCTGTCTAGGCATTATGCTAAGTATGCATGTAGATACATGAAAACAGCTGAAGTGATTAGAACTGGGCAAATTACATTTCGGAAAGCTTTGTTCTACATTTAGAAAGAGTGTATGGAGGCAAAATACTGAAGCGATGTGAACATTCGCATAGATTATTTTCTCATGTTTTATGGTTTATGTTCTTTGTAGCAGATTTCTTACTGGGATATGCAATTTTAAGGAAATTTAGGCTGTATTTTAGAGAATGCGAGTTAGAAACAAATGCATTTCCTAATCATTTTAAGCCCCTTCAATCAAACAGGATTACTGTTTGGCTATAGCAATAGGAGTGGAAATTTCCTTAGCACATGCAAGCACAGAGCCCCTGCTCTGTTATCACATGCAGCACAGACTCATGCTAAGCACATGTTTTTAATCATTTGTTTGTTTTACAGTGCTGTAGGAGCATGTTACCCAACAACAAAAATAACGGTGGAGTCCTCCTACATGTTGAGTTTCTTGTAGGCTAGACACTAGATGTGCTGAAGAGAGTAGCATTACAGAGGCAGTGAAGTAGTAAATCTTTTGTAAGCTGCTTTTTGTTTGGTTTCATTCATTCTTCTGCTTAGTTCGTTCTTTTCTGTTGCTTTACTGCTCTCTTGGTGGCTGTTGGTGGTTGACGTGTATCAGTAGCTTTTGCCAGCCGTGTGTGGAGTTGGTGATGGTGTCATGCTATGGGTGCTGAGCCACGTAGGTTCAGACATTAGTCTGTTTCAGACACAGAACTAGTAGCTGGTTCCTGTTCCCCCAGGAACAGAACAGAAGTGCTGATAGACCTGCACCTGCCTCTGTGTTGCTGCGATTGGAAAGGCAGTTGTTGTTCAGTGCTTTGTGTTAGGTAGCTGGCTGTGCATAAATTTATCTCCGTGGTGGTCAGTGTTCTTGATTAATCTGTTGACCAGTCCTAGTGGTCAAGAAAGTCTTGATTAATCCATTTTATGGGTATCTTCAGTGTATTTGAATTCCCTCATTAATTTGGTAGAGGTCATGCAGTTGGGAAGGCTTTTATTTTTACATCAAATATGGTGTAAATGGATATTTTTTTATCTGCTGCTGGATGCCCTAGAAACTCCGTGACTTAAGTATCACTTACACTTTTAGGAAGCTGTCCTTAGTGGCAGGAGTGCCTGAACTGTTAATTTTAGCTGCACTTAAAGCTACTGGAACTCCAATTTCAATGATTGTTTTCAAGAGTGCAGTAGTGGCTTGAGATGTCTTTCGTTCAGTACCTGAGATGAATGCCAATGCACCATGGTTCGGATGGATTCTCCATTTAAAAACACATTCCCAAAAGGAAATTAAGAGACTACTATTTTTATGGATTCGTACAACAGAAATGCCAGCTCTTCACAGATGGTTACAGCGTGACAAAGAATCAACAAAATGAAATGAATACAGTTACTTTTTTTTTCCAGTTAACCCATATAGGAAGGTACTGATGTTATCAAGTGTTTGATTGGCATAACTGGGCCAATCTTGTTTGCATTAGCTGCTGTTAATTGTGCTATCATGCAGTTATTCTTTCATTGGAAGAAATGTATTAATATTGAGAGACCATGCAGAGGTTTTCAAAGGCAGTGCACTGCACTACAGAGTTTGGAGTAAAAATTACAGGCTCAAGTCCAGAAGCTACTATAGAAATAATTGTACAGTATTTCAGGAGAAAATGAGTTTTATTATGAAGCACTGTACTTTCACGTGAGAACTGCCAAATTAAACAAAGTTTAACTATAGAAAATGCATTAAATTGTAAAAGGAAGTAACTCATCAGTAAAGAAAAGTGAGCTGTAGTAGTTAACATGCCACCAGTGGTACAAACAGACCTATCTCTACTGATCCTAATTTTAACAGCTGGTTCAGCATTTGGTTGAGCTGAGGTGAGTTGTCTTTGTCTTTTGGATCTCCTCTAATTACCTGTCCTTCTTGCAGGAATAGGCTGTCCTAAAAGTTCCCAGTGTATCATAAACTAGGCAGTTTGTGTGCCTATTGCTGCCTTTCAGAATGGCCACCTCATATGTATATGCACACACACACAGACATATATGGACAGATACACACACATATGTCTACACCAAAGATGTTCATAATATTGATCTTCATTATTTATTTGTGTTGAGAAGCTCTCAGAGGCTTGTCTAGGTTGAGGTTTGAGTAGGCTGTATTACTGTATGCTGTGTTCTATTCCTGGCTGATTTCTTGTCCCTGGAATCACTTGATAAAGTAAGTAGTTAAAGAAGATGCAGATGGGCAGGAAGGGGTCAGTTTATTGGCATCCACTAGTTCTGTGCACACACACCACAGAGATTTTCATTTTCAAAGCAGAATGAGTGCATCATTCATTAGGAACATTAACTGTTTAGTTTCTCACTGTTTCACAGAGTTTGCATCTGGGATATATTTGTGGTTTAGGCAGATATTGGAAGATTACTGAAAATAAAATAGGCTACTGATGTGAGAACCTGTCAGTATTTTGAAATTGTTTCATAGTCCTATATAAAACTAAAAATTCTCTATTCAAAAGCTTGTCATATGCCGAGTGGAAAGGAGTTACGTTCTGCACAGACTCATTCTTGTTTACTCTGATGTTTAAAAGGGTACAGGGAAAAGAGTACTGCACTGAGATAACTGCAAAAGGAAAATCTCAGCAGCCCGGTTCATTGTAAATGCTGCTGAGTGATATAGGGTGAGGATTAGAATCATACAATCCTTAGAGTTGGAAGGAACCTCTGAGGACCATCTAGTCCAACTCCCCTGCGATGAACAGGGACGCCACAGCTAGATCAGGTTGTCCAGGGCCTGATCCAGCCTTGAACTGAAAGTCTCCAGGAATGGGGCATCAAACACATCACCAGGCAATCTGTTCCAGTGCCTCGCTATCCTCACTGTAAAAGACTTTATATCTAACCTAAATCTACCCTTTTTGAGCTTGCAACCATTTCCTCTTGTTCTGTCCCCACAGACCATGCTAAAAAGTACCGACTCTTTCCTGTAACTCACCTTCCATTCAAAGGTTGCTTTCAGGTCACCTTGGAGTTTTTCTTCTCCAGGCTGAACTGCCCCAGCTCTCCCAGCATGTCCTTGTAGGAGAGGTGTTCCATCCCTTGGATCATTTTTCTGGTCCTTCTCTGGATGTGCTCCAACAGGTCCATGTCTCTCCTGTACTGAGGTCTCCACATCTGGATGCAGAGCTCCAGGTGAAGCCTCACATGAGGCAGAGTAGAGGGGCAGGATCACCTCCCTTGACCTACTGGCCTTGCTTATTTTGTTGCTGCCCAGAATATGGTTGGCTTTCTGGGCTGCAAAGGCATATTGCTGCCTAATGTCCAGCTTCCTATCCACCATTATCACCAGGTCCTTTTTAGCAGGGTTGCATTCAATGCTTTCATCCCTCAGCTTGTATTGGTAGTGGAGGTTGCCTCAACCCAGGTGCAAGCCTTGCATTTGGATTTGTTGAACTTCATAAGGTTCACCTGGGCCCACTGCTCAAGCCTGTCTAGGACCCACTGGATGGCATCCCATCCCTCTGGTGTGTCAACCACACCCCACAGCTTGGTGTCATCTGCAAACTTGCTGAGGATGCACTCAACCCCACTGTCAAATGCCATTAATGAAGATATTAAAGAGTATCCATCCCAGCCCTGACCCCTGTGGGACACCACTCGTCTCCGATCTCCATCCAGACACTGAGCAATTGACCACCACTCTCTGGACTCAACCCTGCAGCCAATTCCTCATCCATCAAACAGCCCACCCATCAAATCCATATCTTTCCAATCTGGAGAGAAGGATGTTGTGGGATACCTTGTCAAAGGCCGTACTGAAACACAGGTAGATGACATCAGTGGTTTTTCCCTTGTCCTTTGATGCAGTGACACCATCATAAAAGGCCACCAGGTTGGTCAAGCAGGATTTGCCCTTAGTGAAGCCATGCTGGTTCTCCCTTATCAGCTCCGTCTTCCAAGTGCATAGCTTCCAGCAGGATCTGTTCCATGACCTTCCCAGGCACAGAAGTGAGACTAATGGATCAGTAGTTCCTGGGTCTCCCAGCAGCTGGACTCTGAATCATGAAGGGCTTTGGAGGATGCTGACAGCAGACAGAGGTGCAGATATCAGGCTGGAGAAATGTTCCTGCAGAGTGAGGACTAGAACGTTTCACCACAGATGAAGAGACAGAGAAGTTGACATGGCTGTTCAAGATAGCAGTCAATTGAGCTTCATCTTCAGAAGTGTGTTTTTGAAAAAATGTGATCTTGTTTTACATAATGATGTCTTAGATTGTTGGAGTGAGCACATAATATGAAATAAGTGGGTATAAATATCAGCAGTTAGTGCAGCTGGAAAATTAAACAAGAATTAAATCAGGGAGTTCGATTTACACACCTTTTGTTTGAAAAATGATCTGGTGTACAGAAGTAAATTCAACGACTCTGTTACTTTGCTTATGAGTTCTCTATTTAAAATCCACTCGCCTCAGATTTGGAAGCAGATAGCTGCAATTGTGATGGTAAAATTGTAAAAAGAGAAATTGAGACCATTTTATTCATTATAAAATAAACTAGAATGTGGATGTGTTCTCAAGAACTTGCTGGCGTCAGAGCTCTCCATTCTTTTCTCTTAAGCAAGAAGTGTCCTTAAACAAAAATGCTCAATATTTGCCCCCCTTTGCTTAAGTGTCTGTCCAACTTGATACAGTGAGGGGCCCACCTGGAAACTGAATTAGCGGACTCCTTTTTTGCTTAGCATGCAGCGGTGTCATGCGGTGACTTGTCAGGTCTGGGGCTTCGTAGCTCTGAACCTCTCATTCCAGGTTTCTCTTTACTGATGGAGAGGATTTCTGAATTCAGCTGTTTGACCTTGTTCAATGACTTAAATAAAATATTGTGCTCAGGTGTGTTTGTGTGGAGTCTCCTCCGATGGAGACCTTTGAGACCTGGCTGGACACACACCTGTGTGACCTATTGTAAGATACCTGTTTTAGCAGCAGGGTTGGACTTGATGGTCTCCTGAGGTCCCTTCCAACCCTTGAGATTCTGTGATTCTGTAATACAGCAGCGTCAAATTTTCCCATCTTTTATTTTGCAGTAGGATTTCTTTTTACTTACAAATGTAAATTTCCCAGAGCAGCAGCATTACCTCTTTTCATGCATACCCATAGCTGTATGTACAGTCGTTTAGAGCTTAAATGCTTACTACTCTTTTCTGCCAGGCGGCTCAGTGCTTGTTCAAACAGATTGCCTTGGCACCGGGCCCACAGGAACCACAAACCCAGATGCTGGAGAACTATTGCTTTTGTGGAAAGGGGCTTTGAGAGACAATTCTGTATTAAACCCCATCTTTTTTTATTGCATGTCTGTCTCTGTGCTTTTGTAGTCTCTTATGTAGACATGTCTCAGGCCTAAGACCTAAATTAACTATATAATATATAATTATGTATATATAATATATATATAATAATGATATGTAATACATATATATATATGTATATCTAAATTAACTGCCGTGATTATTGTAGAATGTAATATTGTGGAACACTCCTTCACGTGTACTTTCCAAATAAAGAAGTCACTCAAAACTAAACTGAGTTGAGAATGTGGGACTTGTGTCCCAGAGGCTGCAAATGAAGCCTCTCGGTATGTGCCAGGTGGTCAGCGGACAGAGGTTGGAAAAGGACTAATGCATGGAGGGAGGAAATGACGTGAAGAGAGGAGAATGGAAATAGGATTTTGGTGGGGGATGAGGGAACTTAGGAAGCTTTTTACCATCTTCTGTAACAGAAAGATAGATTGAGGGTAGCAGTGCAGAGAGTTAGTTTCCAATAGAAAAACAACAAACTGAGAATGTCTGCGAGTGCCTCTGATCTTCTGACAGAGAGATGTAATTATAGCAAGATCCAGAGTGCCTTTAAAGATGCACCAGAAACATCAAAAGATGGCACTTACTGGTGCGGTGTGAGTGTTCAGAACTTGCTGTTGCTACTGTGTAAATAGGAGCAGTCTGGCTAAGAGCAGGAGCTGACTTTTGCTCTGACTCTGCTGCAATTGCTCGCTTCTCCTTTCCATACTAGCTGGCTGTGTTTTTTCTGCATCCTTTTGTCTCTGGAAAGGCTGTTCCCATTTGTGTTCAGCATTTGCAGCAGCCTCTGGCACTGTTATTTATCCTGAAACACTAGAAGGTGTGAGGTACAGAGTGATTTATGGCTATTGTGTAGCACAGTACTTTAATACGAATTACTAAAATTGAAGATGAGGTTAGATTTTGCTTTAAAGTAGAGCGGTTAAAATCACTGTTTATATTGGATTTAAAAGTAATGCGCTGTATTTTATTTGCGTCTTTGTTAGTTAAATGGGCGGTATGGGGTAAAGCAAAGCACACTGCATCTTTCTCCAGGATGATTTGGGGATTTGTTTGCCAGAATGTTATTATTCCTCTAGCAGGACTTATGTGATCTTCTTGTTGTAGTTCCAACTGACACCCCCCTCTTTAAAAAGAAAGAAAGAAAGAAAAATTGGTTGAGACTTTTAACAAATTCAGGTCTAGGTAACCAGGAATCACAAATAGTTAATTTTAGCCTTTCTAAACTGAAACTTCTGTGGGTAAGAAGAATGGAATGTATTAGAGACTTTCAAATGTTTTAAGTAAGAAAGGGAGCAAAGATGAAGGCCTCCTCCTTCTCCTTCCTCCCTCGCTGCTTCCCACAGCTTGCTGCAGTGCAGTCATCAAAGTGCTCAGGCTGGGCTGCGGAAAAACAGCTTGAGTTTGCTCTTGCTCTTATGTGGAGTTAGAAAACTTGGTTTCCTGTTTCTCTTGAGAGTAGCCTGTTGGGCTGCGTAGTGTTTTCTGGTTGGATGTCTCTCAGTCTTTTCTTCTTACAGTGCTTGCTGGAATCTAGGAGATTATCCTGGGGAAGGATGTATGTGGGCTTTTCTTCCGTCACTGCTCCAAACATACTGCTGGCCACTGCTGAGAGAGGATGCCAGGTTAAATGGACTGTTGATCTGACTCAGTGTGGCTATGTTGCTATTCCTTCACATCTATTTTCTGGGCCATAAAGGTATAAGGCACTGGTGCAAGTGGACTTTCCTAAGAAAGAGACCCAGACTTCTGTAAATTTGGCACAAAAGGTGTCTGCACACTTCTGGCTTCCAAGCGACTGTCTAACCAGAGCCCATGGGCTGACCATTCGTCCTGCTACTGCCTCGTTGTTCCCCACGTCCTCTCATTTTTAAAAGGTGCCAAAAATCTTCAGGATGTTTACCCAGTTTGTTACTTATTTTTCTCCTCCAATTAAATATAATAAAAATAGAACAGCTTGTTTTTGCCCTGCTCTACTGAAAAGAACAAGTAACACACTCATTTCTCTGTTGTCAGCCTGAAATGTGCTCAGCATATTATTAATTTGAACCATCCTCCCGTCCAGAAGAAAGAATCCTGAATGTTGTACAGACCTATTGAGAGAATGCAGATTTGTTTAGACTGATGCTAGTTTTGAGATTTTGAGGCTAGTCTTTGGGAAGCAACAGTAAGTGTTTGAATATTGTATTTCCCAGGGCACTGAAATCTTCCTAGGCAATGTGAAATGCACTTGAACAGATTCATTATTGTTCTTATTTTAAAGTAGCAGGACAGACTGTGGCTCGTGGCCTAGGATGTAGAATAGCATTTCAGGAAGTTTCATTAACCTAGCGCTGATTTCTTCGTTGTAGGATGGGTTTGGTTCTAATTAGCTGGCATGTTTCTTTGTTCAGAATAGAAAGCTTTCAAGCAGTTAAAATGGAAATTGGCCTTTGGCAAGTGGAACTGGACTTTGTTCTTAGAGGAGGAGAAAAGCCGTGCTACTGATGTGAGTTTAGTTCAGCCCTTCTCTCTCAGTATAGCCCTCATTTCAAAAGCTATGTTTTCTTCTCTATCTTGGTATGTTGGCCCCCTGCCTCTAATAATTAAAGACATACATGTTGCTAAATTCTCATCAGGCATGTGGAACTTAGCAAAAAAAAATTACTGTGATTTGAATTGCTGCTTCTGCAGTCAGTGTGTATGGGTCATAGAACTCCATTCACTTTAACGTTGCCATTTTGACATTTTCAGTCTGGGGCATTCCGGAGAGCTAACTGATGTTACTGAATTCCTTTGGTCACGTTACTGATGTATTTTCCCAGGTGTACTTGTGATGGGTGTCGAGATGTTAACCAGAGCTCGTTAGGAAAAAAGTGCAATTTAAAAAGAAGTCATACATTGCAAGTAAGTTGGGTGGGTGGGTGCACGTGTTGTAGTGATCATGTGTGATGATCATGTGTGCTAGTGGCACAGGGGGATTAAAACAAGTCAAAGATAGAGCAAAATAAGTTACAGATATTTCATTTGAAGTAAATGAACTTGTCTTGTGAACTTTTTCACTGGTCATCACAGATTGTAAGGTACAAGGCATTTTCGCACAGCATCATATTTCTGTGCTGTTACAAGAGATTACTTTGCATTCTGAAGAATACTGATGTGAATATCAAGCTTGGTAACGGACTTCCTTGTGTTCATTTATTTCAATTCAATATTAGCACTTATGTAGAAGCCTTGAAATACACGTCAGGAGAACAAGATCCACTCTGGTTGCTGTTTGTTTTAGACTGCCCAACAGCTTGGTTCTCAGAGGATGTCTGTAATCTCTAGGTATGCTACAGCAGCACCACATCGGTGCGATGTCAAAAGAAGTGTATCTGAGCATCATTCACACGATTAGCATTAGAAGTCACATAAATGAGCAGAAGCCATAAATACTATGTTCAGAAAAACACTGTGTTGGCAAGGGCACTGTCAAGAAGGTTGCTTTGAGTTTGTTTCAGTTCATGCCACGTAGAACAAATCCTACAACAAAGCTGCTTCTTTACTAATGTACTGTATCTATAGAATGCTTTTTTTTTTCCCCCTAAATTAAAGTTGCTTTTACTATTTTTAACAGAAGGGAAGTCAAGGAAGTCTAAGCCCTTATCAGTAGAAACTGAGTGGGAGCATGAAAATAATTCATATGTCCTATTTGAGTCTGTTGTGCTGGAATAAACAGATGCCAAAGTAAACAACTGCCACAGAGTGAGGGATGTTGGACTTTATTTGAGTCAAAGCTGGAAACATTAAATGAGAGGGCAAAGTGATCCCACCATATGAATTAAATGATTCCTTTTTTCTGATTCAGAAGTTTTATGGGCATTGTAAATGGGTTAAAAAAAAAAAAAAGGTAGAATATGCAATATCAAAAGCCTCTTTAAATTTCAGTGCTTCTGGCACAGCAGTTGAAGAAGGGAAGGGCAGCATTTTGGTGTGTGTATGAGTGTGTGTGTGAGTGTGTGTCAGTGCAGTGTGTATGTATTTATGACATGGAAATCACAGAATTGGAGGGGTTAGAAAGATCGTCTAGAGATGATCGAGTCTAACCACCCTGCAGGTTCCATACAGCAGGTCACACAGGTTGGCAACCAGGAGGGCCTTGAATATCCAGGAGGAGACTCCACAGTCTCTCCAGGCAGCCTGTTCCAGTGCTCTGTCATCCTCACAGCAGAGTAGTTCTTCCCTGCACTGTACTGCATGTAAATGAAAATATAATGGAGCTGCAGCTGTATGTAGGCTCATGTCTTACGGTAAGATTTGGACAAAGAAAAGAATGAGAAATTATGAAGAACAGCATTAAAGACAAAGTGCTTGTGTTTCAAAATTTTGTACTGAAATGGGACTCCTTTGAATCCTGAGTTGTGAGTAGGGACCTCTTCCATTGAAACAAAAAGCAAGCAAGGCAGAGCCCCATTTTTAGGACCATAAGCAAGGATAAAATATAGTAATAGTGACTGAAAACGTTTCAGCATTTCATGCATAATCTCCAGACATGCATCACAAAAATGACGTAGCATCAAAAGATTTCACATAGGATTGAAGAACTAAAAGAACCCTCCTACAGGGCAAGTCTGGCTCTTTACCTCTGCAGGAACCACCACAGCAATCCTTCAGAAATTTATTCAGGCCCCTCTTATGATGGCCTGTTGTTTTTTTTTAACTCTTCATTCCCAGGCTTTCCTGAGCTGGATTTGTTTTCCTGATTCCAGCTGCAGTTTGTTCTCGTGCAGCTTTTACTCAGCTGATTTTATGCTTATGTTAGTTTTTAGCTCAAATGTTTCTGAGTGCTTATCCCTTTTTCTTCTTTGTTAGCATCAGGTAGGATCGTTTCAAGTTTGGAGAGACCAGGCTGCAGCTTGTCTATCAGGGTACCTGAACAAGCTTAGGGTATGGGCTATCGGTACTGTGTTAACCCACCAAAATCAAATTGATTGTCAGTTCTCTAAGTAACGGACTGGAGATCCTGGCAGGAAGGTAGCTATTCCTCTTACAGTCTGTGCTTTTTAAAATTTTCTTTATAATCTCTACTGTGCAGTGAATATATGCTGACTCCCTTTGGCTGCGGGCCTGATGTAGGTTTTCTGAAGCTTATTCCAAATAATCTAATTCCAAAACCAGAACAGTTCAAGAAAGACATTTACTTCCATAGTTCACATCTTAGTGGATGAATACAACATCTGTGTCACATCCTGTTTTGTGCGTGTAATTTTTCTGGAAGTGTTTGTTACAGAGTCCAACTTCCACTGATTTGGAAAGACCCATAAACTGGAAGGACCAACACCTCAGACCTACAATTGCTATACCAAAATGCTTGTTCTCCCTAATTTTTTGGCAGGTGATCTTCCAGTTCATATCTGCATTGTGCCCCACCTGAAATGACTTTGCAGTCTTCACTATTGTATTTCTTACCATTATCACTGACCATATCAGTTATTTAAATCAACAATAAAACGCTTACATTCTTAAAGAATGAAACACAGTTTATTCTTCTGGCAATTTTATTTGTTTTTTTCCATTACAGTATTCCTCTAGGTTTCATATGGAGTGCTTTATGTCACAGATTGCTTCAGAACACTTATTCACTTTTTCAGCTGATTTGGGAAGGAAGGAAGTTGAGTCCACGTTACATTTATACAATGAGAGTATGTATACTTTGGTGCTGGGAGTATACTTCTGTGCTATTCATGGATGAACACCTGAGCAGAAGCTGGGCAAAGAGCTGCTGCTTCTCCTTGTGGTGTTCAGCCATTTAGTTTCAGTCCTGTTGGTTGTTTCAGTGTCTGCTGTCACCTTAGAAGTGTGGTACCACTTTCCAGACAAACTGAACTACTCACCTGGTTTATTGTGGTGAAGGAAGATATGAAGGAAGGTTAAGACTAGTGTAATGCTAAGGGTGAGAAAAGAGAAAAAAAGGGGACAGTAAGTGCTTGCTGCACTCAAGTAGCCATTTATGTAATTCTTGTTCAGAAATGGTCTTGGAGATTTTCTTCAGCAGAAGCACGCTGGTTTGTTGGTCATTCTGCTTATTTCTGCTTGCCTTCTCATCTGAGCTGTGTTGAATCCAGCTGAAAAAAGTTTTTCTTCCTATGTCACTTTGAACACGGATCGCTTGTCTGCTGCAGTTCACTGCTTGTCCCCACAAACACTTGTACAGGAGCAGCTGGAAGGGCTAAAGGAGTCCCAAGGAAGCCTATGCTGGTTGTCTAGAAGATGTTGATCAAACTACAGCCTGAGATTTTGTCTGCTTTGTCACCCTCAGTCTTCTCTAGAGGTTTTCTTTCTGAAGTGCATGTTTTGTATATTTATGTGAACTGACTGCCTAACCTTGCCTAGATATTCAAATTGCCAGCACCATTATGTTATGGCATTAGCTTTATGTTCTGGTGCGTAATCCTAGAGAGGCTGGGAGGTTTTGGCAAACCAAAATGATGACTTCAATTGAAGAAGAGTTTTTGATTCAATTTGAAGAAGAATTTTCCCTTACTGAGAGTCTGTGCTTTCAGACTGAGGCAGTCATGGCCAGTGTACCTTTAGGTCTGTCTGCAACCCTCACCACGATAGTACGAGTGGTTTGTAATTCAACCAATGCATTTATCCTTCCTGCACTCTCCTCTTATTGAAAAAAAATACCATATTCTCCTATTTCTTTCTTTTCCACAATTAAAGTGCAAGCATTA
Organism: Lagopus leucura; assembly: GCF_019238085.1. Lineage (NCBI taxonomy): Eukaryota > Metazoa > Chordata > Aves > Galliformes > Phasianidae > Lagopus > Lagopus leucura. The sequence continues at coordinate 8,418,426 of NW_024962252.1, read as the reverse complement.
AATAATTTATCAGCTGCACACACAAATCTGAGGCTCAGATGAGAACTGAATCTGTAACTTCAAAGTGTCTGGCCATCATCCTTCCCTTGGGCCATTAATTGTGATGCTTGTAGTTGGGGATGTTGCTTTCTTTTCCTCTCCAAGAGAGTAATTGCTCTTTGATGAAGTCATTGATGAAATTATCTTTCCTCTGTAATCAACTGGTCTGATGGGTGCTCTGCTGAGGTTATTTTAGCAATCACTTAGTATGCAATGAAGGAGTTTCCTTCTGTGTTTCCATGCAGGCAGGTGACTGTTCTGACCTTTGAGACTGCACTGTATACTGGTTTGTTTTAATGGCAGCAGTCCAAATTGTTGAAGTGAACAGTCCTGTGTGACTTTTATGGGCTTTCTTAGGGATTTTTTTCAGACCATCACACATGGTGTCTCTGTACTTCTACTAATACATTTCAGATGCCGACAGTAAAGGCACAGGAGGTAAAGGTTCCAATGGACGTAGCAGTACTGTCACACTGTGCAGTAGGAAGGCAACATCAGAATGTGTGCATTTCCATGGAATGCTGCAAAGATGTTGCCTGCTATTTGCAGTCTAAATTGATTCAGTTTTAAGAATACTCCCTTAATTATGATGGATAGTCCTTCTGTTTGCATTCTGTATGTTAAGATGGGTTCCTGGGGACTGACTGGTATGCATCATTTGTCTTATACAAATGATAAACAATGAAACACCACTAGGTTGTTTCTGTTGCTGTTGCAGCTTACTGGAGCCTTCTGAATGAAAACTGGTATGAATTTTGTGCTTTCTGTTTGCTGTTGTAGTGTGTGGCATGTTAAATAGCTCTTGGCATAATGTAATTTCTTGGTTTTGGTATTGTTCAGTGAGGCCCAAGCTTTGGAATTCACATTTAAATTTTTTTGCAGTTTTGCAAAATTTGTTTGTTTTTTAATCTGCCCGTATTTCCCTTTAGTAAGCAAAATGTTTGGTTATCTCAACTTCTTCATTTCAAACAAGTTGATTATAAATGCTTGAGGATTCTGGACAGGATTTAAACTTGAATTTTATGTCGTGTCGGTAAAAGCTTTGCACAGTGTCAAAAAAACAAGTGGTATTTTTGAGAGAGATTCAATTTATTTTGCTCAGCACAGCAGTCACAAAGTTCATATAACTGGGAAGGCAATTAATTAACTGAATTATTCAGGAAAGCTGAAATTAAGTTCCATTTTTAATATTCTGCCTGGGGAAGTAATACTGCTTGTTTCTTCTGCATCATATGTCAAATCATACGGCAGGCTGGTACTATTTTAAGTAAGCTTCTTCAATAATTTAACATAAGAAGATATTGTATAAATGCGTTCATTTTGGAATATTAAACTATTAATAAACCCAGAAGGTGCTGGGTATAAATGAATCCGGTCACCGTGGAAAGAGGGAAGATGTATCCTTGTGAACAAAGGGACAGAATGGGCTGTGCAGATGGGGTGGGAGCAACTGGCATGTAATTTAATAATTACAGGAATAAAATTAACTAACACAATTCTGTTGTTTGTACAGAAAGTTTCTAGGGTGCAGATTTACTGGAGGTCAGGCCAGTATTTCACATTTAGTTTTTTTTTTTTTCTATTTTAGGCTCTGGATGTTGACCGAACTGTTCTCTACAAAATGAAGAAATCTGTCAAAGCTATAAATGTATCTGGTCTGGGTAAGTAGCTCATAAGTTCTGGTAAGCTGTATTGCTGAAACTGAAGGGTTGGTGAATTGTCGAAGCTGGTCTTCATAATGAAATAGAAAGTTACATGGGCAACTAAGAAAAGAAATATGTGCATTTTAAATAGCAGTCTCGAATAAGCTGCATAATAATGAGATCAGTAGCAATCAAATTTTGTGAGATAGCTGAACCTGCCATGCCATACTGATAAGAAATGGGGTCCTTCCCCCTCTTCAGGGCTGCCTGCTCTTTCTGCCACCCCTGCTGCTTGACAGATCTCTAGATGGGATTTTCAGCACACTTTACATAAGCCATTTCAGGTGCTCATCTAACCCCAGTTGTGTTGATTTCACTGCAAGACATGTGATCCTCGAGGACGTGGGGGGGAGGCAGGGTGTGTTTGGAAATTATCCTTTTTGTCAGTGATAGGAATCTACACCAACTTAACTGCTTTTATAAACAGCCTCCTGGTGGCTCCCAGTTTTGTGCATTAAGAATTTTGTGACAAGAGAAAGCTGATGAGCTTCAATTTGTTATTGTCATGACGTGCAGAGTCAGATATTTCTGACAAAGTGATAAAAATATGAAGAACTATTGCTGTGTGCATTTTCATCCTGCTCAAATCCCATGGAGTTCTATGTGTTTACTTTTGAAAAAATGAATTACACTTTTGTTTTTGTGGATCAGCAACAAGAAGAAACAGCATTTTGTTCATTTCACAGAATGACAGAATCACAGAATTGTAGGGGTTGGAAGGGACCAGAGATCATTGAGTCCAACCCCCCTGCCAAAGCAGGTTCCCTAAACCAGGTCACACAAGTAGGCATCCAGGCAGGTCTTGAACATCTCCAGAGAAGGAGACTCCACCACCTCCCTGGGCAGCCTGTTCCAGTGATTTCTGTTCTTATCTTGCAGTTCATAGCAATTAGAGCTAAGAAAACCTATATTATATGCAAAAAAAGATAGGCATGGCCATTTTGGAGAGCCACCAATATCTGACAGAACTTATGAGGACTACTATGGTGGTGTAATTAGTATCAGCTAATTGAAAAATAGTAGGACCCGAGGAAATGGCAAGAAGTTATACCAGAGGAGGTTTAGGTTGGATATTAGGAGAAACTTTTTCTCTCAGAGGGTGGTCAGGCACTGGAATGGCTGCCCAGGGAGGTGGTGGAGTCGCCATCCCTGGCAGTGTTCAAGAGGCGCCTGGATGAGGAGCTACGAGAGATGGTTTAGTAGCTTGTGGCACTGATAGGAATGGGAGGGTGGTTGGACTGGATGATCTTGCAGGTCGTTTCCAACCTTGTGATTCTGTGTGTGATTCTGTGTGTGAAAGGAAATTCCTTCTTGCTGAAGCTTATGAAGCTGTTATCTTTGGATGGTTGAGTGTCCAGTTTAAGATTGATCTGGAGCTGTGTCATCTGTTATGTATTTGTTTGTCATGCTGTGTTCTGTTTTTTGTTTCTTGGTAATTTTTGGTTGCTAGGCTATTCTTCCTCATCATTGTATTTGTTATAGCATTGCAGCAAATCACTGCATTTTTTGCATAAAAATCAGTGCTTTGCCTGGTTTTTAAATTCATACTGTTCGATCTTGACAATAAACATTTGAAGGCACATCTGTTCCACCAGCACAAATACTGCTTTGCCTCTCTGGCAATGGAGATTTCTGTTGACAAAAGAAAAAACTGTAGCTCTGTATTCAAAAGAGCATGGCTACTGGTGCTTTTTTTTTTTTTTTTTAATGTAGTTTCCCTGATTATAAAACTTACCTGTTTTGTTTTCCTTACATGCGTGAATGGTAGAAACCATTAGGATCCCAATTTGTTTGTCATTTAGTTTCTTAGTAAAAAAAGAACCTCAAACAAACATGGCTTGGGTGTTTTTTGTTTTGTTTTGGACAGAATCACACAAAGGCCTGGGTTGGAAGGAACCTCACAGCCCACCCACCCAACCCCTGCCATGGGCTGGCTGCCCCCCACCAGCTCTGGCTGCCCAGGGCCCACCCAACCTGGCCTTGAGCAGCTGCAGGGATGGGGCACCCACAGCTCTCTGGGCAGCTGTGCCAGGGCCTCACCCCCCTCCAAGTAAAGAACTTCCTCCTAACGTCTAATTTAAATCTCTCCTCTTTTGGATTAAAGCCATTCCCCCTTGGTCCCATCATTACAAGAACATGTAAAGAGTTTGTAGAAAACCTTTTAAAGCCAATCAGAAAGAAACCTGAGGGCAAGGAAGAGTATTTTGGGTCAGGAGCTGTGGAAAAAAACACCACTTCCTGCTCTTTAGATGTACTTCTGGAGTACCAGCTCAGCTCCCATATAGTGTTGCTACTGTAATGACCAGCAGCATTATGAAGATTGCTTACAACTGTTGCAGAGCTGCTAGTCTGTTGACTTCTTAAAATCTGATACGTAGATCCAGAAGCAGCGGCCCAAGTTTTGTATGGAATAGAAACCTCCTGTATAAGTCTGGTAAAAAGTCAGCATGGTTCTGCTGACTGCTGATTTCACAACTAACTACGGCAGTTAGCAGCAGCAGCCTTTTCACCTTGTTTTCATGCAGTGGTGGTGTTCTCTTTTGCCATTTGAATTGTCCTGACCTCCACCCTTACTTGGGTTCAGACATGCAAAGCTAGATGCAGGAAGCAGTAAGGATGAAGAAAGTGATATGGAAATAATTAACCACACTGGGTAGCTGTGTGAATAGTGCAGTTGCAATGAGCCAAACCCTGTTTTTTGCTGTCTGTGCCAGTTTGTTCAAAGCTTCTTCAAGTGTCAGTATGTCTCAGTTCATTCAAAGCTTCTCCAGGTGTATTCATATCATACAATTGTGTTAGCTGTACAGCCTTAATTTATCCTGTAGTTCAAATAGCAAAATGTTTTGGGGAAAGGACATTGCAACATGAATCCTTTGGATATTAAATTGCAAACATACGCAAAGCATTTTTGAACCAATTGATTTGGTTTGAAATTAAACCAGATCATTGCTAGTTTGAACTAACATTAATCTTCAGGGTTTCTGCTGGTTTCATGTAATGGCCAAGAAGGATTCTTTGTTCTTATTCATGCATAATTTGTTTTCTAGGGTGTGGGGTTTTTATTCTTCTTTTGAACCATTAGAAATATGCTGCAACTAGAATAAGAAATAGGCAGTATTAACTTCATCAGGTGCCACCTTGATGTGCTCTGCCTTGTGTGCTCAAGCTTAACTCAGTCACTAAGCTCAGAAAGAGGTTTTTTTATTCCTCAGACCATATTTATGTGCACTTTTTATGTCTGTCTACACTGGACAGTAAGTGGTAAACTATGATTGAATTGCTAGTTAGATGAAGGTAGGATGGAGGCCCCTCACATTTCCCTTATATTTGAATCAGAGGAGCCTGCTTTGGCGTAGATTTCATCTTGCTCCCTGGGTGGAATAACTCCTCAACACACAGAGTTCATGCTTTGAAGAGCATTAAGGAAGTGCAGTCTACACCTATATTCAGAGCATGTCATCTCCATTAAGCACCAGGACACTTCTGAGAAAGTTTTGTTTTCTTAGGAATGAACCTGATGGTCATGAACCAAAACTACTCTGGGAACACAGTCATCCCATGTTAAATGCAGACTACTAGGATTTGCTTCAGATTCCCACTGCTGGTCTGGATCAGAGAGCTAACACGGATACGGGTTGTATCCTTCCTCATCTGCAGTGTTGGTAGTCCATCTCCTAAGATGACCTGGAAATCTTTGATATATTGCCCTGTACAATAGGGATTCAGCACCGCCAGTGTTTCTGCTCCCCTCTGATTCTTTGGTCAGCACACAGCAGTTAGATTTAGAGAGCATTAACAAAAGACTACAGAAGTTTATTATAGGAGTTAGGAGTTACGTGATCCGTTGTATGTTACAGAAATATTGCATGTCTTTGTGAACAGGATTTTTGTCAGATTATTGTCTTGTTGCAGTGACACTTGCACACATTTGTACAACGTTTGGATAGAAGCACATAAAGCAAAATTAGTGAGATACTTAATACTTCCACCATAACTATTAAAATGCAATTTTTGTTATTGTATTGAGTAAACAATCGTAGTGAGAAACATTCTGAAAAGTTGTTTTTCTCTGCCATTTTTTTTAAGCTTGGGTGTAATTGTTTTAACCTGTTGTCTGCTGACTGTATTTTCATGTTTTGCTCTTTTTGAAGCTCACGTGGAAAATGAAGAACAGTACACACAAGCACTGGAGAAATTTGGAGGCAACTGTGTTTGCAGGGATGACCCAGATTTGGGAACAGCATTTTTAAAATTTTCTGTGTTTACAAAGGAATTAACTGCACTCTTCAAAAATTTGGTAAGAATTTCTTGCATAAAAACATGTCATCTTTTTAACGGCACTGTAATTTCTCGGTTTCTGAATTACAGCAGCTCTTCAAGTTAATGATAGGTTGTGCTTTAGCAATGACTGTTCTTAAGAGAAACAAATAAATAAACAAAAAAGAAAACCTGGTTTAAGGAGATGTATAGCACCTTATCCTTTCACCTTCCAAAACTCAAAAAAGCCCAAACCCAACCACGTAACTCTGCAAGCAATTCTTGTGTCTATATGCTTCCTACAGCAAAATAATATTGTTTTTAAATTGTGAAACCAGTAAAACTCAGCTTGGCTTACTTGGTTTTGATGTTGCTTTTACTTTATATTGTCACACCTTCCATTTGTATTTCTAAAGAGAAATTTTGGTGTTTCTGGAAGAGAGAGTCTCTTGCTTCTCAAGGAGGACAGTCAGGAAGAAGAAATGAAACGTCATAAGACGATAGTATCCACTGGGGACAAGTTCTGCAACTGAAGCCAATAGGACTTAAAAACACTCTTCAGTGAGCCAGATGGGATGGAGCCAAATGGAAGAATGGGAATTTTAATTATGAATGGAGAATTTTCAGCCTCAGTTTCACATTAATCAGAAAGCACAAACAGAGCAGATTCTGATTCTCCACTCTAGTAGCCAGGGCTATGTCTGGACGAGTCCCATCCCATTAAGAGCCACAGAGCTCTTAAGCCAGCGGTGAGGAAAGGGAGATGACCCAGATTGATACAAACATTTAAAAATCTGCATCTGCTGAAATCAATGGACGTAGACAGATCAGATGCTTTTATGACTCTAGACCAAATGTCTAGTTTGCAGCCAGCTGGTCATAATCAGTTCTGTGGGGAGTGTTTCCAGCTGATGTGATTTAGGGCAGTCTCATTCACTCCCTGATGCTGTCCTCTCTTTTTACTCAGTTGTGATATCAAAGAGAGAGAATCTGGCCCCAAGTGTATTTATCTGCAGTGAAATGTATTTCATATTGGTCACATTGATTTGAATATCTCTGGCTGTACAAATAGCATCTGAGATTATGTGTCAGAAGAGAATCCTTATCAAGTGTGAATCAGTCATTTATCCTGAGTAGTTTTCCATGGAGGTAGACTGCTCATATTGGAGGGGAAATAGAATGGGTCTGTTGATGAATACCTTCTGTTGACTAAAAAACTCCTCTATCGTACATTAGCTGCAATATGGTGACTTCATTAAACAAATGGATCTGTAAAATGCCATGTTTATGTGGTTTAAAAAAACAATCTACTAAGAGCTGCACACTATTCTCCAGAAAAAGAGCTGATTGTGTATTTTAAGAAGCCAAGCAATAATGTAGTTTTATCAAAGCATTTGTTGTTTCAATAATTACTGTCTTTATGAAATACTTCTGATGTGAACAACTTTCCTTCCACAACTTCAATGAAAAACAAAACCACAATGTATAACCTTATAGGAGATGGGATACATCTTACTAAATTTATCTTAAGACAGAGCTTTTTGTCTTCTCCAAAGGATAGCTTTTTGTCCTGTGTTCTGTTTTCCCACTATCATCTATGTATTTTTGCTTCAGTTTATATATATATAACACCTGAGATCATACCTAAGTCTTCACTTTCTCTCTATCTGTGGCTCTTATTTTCTCTATTTTTGAGATGTATACAATTTAGCCTGGTCTGGTGTTTGGCGACCCTGCCTGTGGCAGGGGGTTTGAAACTAGATGATCACTGTGGGCCTTTTCAACCCAGGCCATTCTATGATTCTGAGTGCATGTGGACATGGCAGTTTATTGTTGGTTGGTTGGTTGGTTTTGTGGTTTTTTTGGTATTACTGTAGGATAGGCATCTTCTTTCTTAAAAAGAGATGTCTGGTGAGCAGTAGGTCTCTCTAATGATCTGCTCTTTCGTAATGCGCTTCATATTGTTGATTTTAGATTTTAATTTTTTTATTTTCTCCCAACTAGCAAGGGAAAAGTGAAAAAGTAGAGGAACAGAATGGACCTTGAATATGGTGGCTTTTAAATGCTTTTTTTTTTTTTTTCAGGAAGACAATTCCTTCTGATAATAAATATGTATTTAAAAAAATAGAAACTTATCATTATTGCTTGAAAATACCACATTTATTTATAAGAATTACAAAATTATGAAACAACTATAAAACAATTTCAGTGATTTTGGTGACTTTACTTTTTGCAACTACTAGAATGATTTCTTTGTGTCTGAGGTTACTTCAAAAACCTGTTTAGAAGTTTGCTGATGTAGGTCTGATTTTCCAAGAGATTGAAAGGATATTGACTAGCACAAAGAGACCTACATACTGGGTGAAAATAACATTAGATATTTTTGTTTGTTTGTTTTAATAATCATAGCCATACATGGAACAACCCCCATGCTTTCTCACACTGTTGTGAGATAACGAGCTCTGAATACCTTAAGCACATCGGCGTTGAAAAACATCCTCCTTCTAGAGTGTTCCCTGATAGCATCCAACATCCTTTGGTTGAAAGTAGTTTTGTTGGAAATGTGGCTAGTGATACACAACCTGCTGCTGTTAAGAAAAAACACTGGAAGATGTTATTTAGGTAGACCTGCCCCTGAAGTTTCATAGGGCTCTGAATTTCCCCAGAAGATTTTTAGCTGAAGCAAGTGCGGAATGTGCAGGGAAGTGAGAGGACATGTTCAGACTGGAACAGATGCCAAAGCTATTAACACTGGCAAAGCTTTAAGGCTACTGTCAAGTTTTGCTTTGTCGTGTACTTTGATTTTGTTTCTCAAAGCTGATGTGTTCTGTCAGCTCTCGGTCTGGGTGGCATTTAGAGCTGTGGCTGTAAAGTGCTTCTGCGAAGAGATTTTCTTTTCAACTTGTCTTCAGTAAGATAAAGGAAAGACATAATAAAGTTGCTCTACTTTTAACAAGGTTTTAAAGTTACTCTTTCCTCTAGTATTTTTAAGGGTTTCTCAAAAGACTGCTGTTTCACAGACCTATCAAGACATTAATGTTTTAAACTACTTCATTGATATCTGAAATAGTTTTTGTTACAATTAAATTAATCAACTGTAAACTATTGAAGTTCATGTCTTGGAATTGCTTGAGTTTTTATGTGTTTTGCTTTGCTTTTTTTTTTTTTTTTAGAAGAAGAAGAAGAAGTAGAGTTCCTCAAATTTCAAATGATTTCTGAAAATTCTTGAGAGAAAAAAAAAAAGCTCATTGCATGTCAAGTCCTTGTAGCTACTCACTTCTGCCTAATGCACTGATCAATTTATGATATATTTGCAGTATTTTTTACCATAGCTTCAATGCTAAATTATACATCTTTCTTGAACTTCCTTTGAATTAGAATTGTGTTTGAGATCAGTCAATTAAGAAGTCTTTTTTAATAGTGAAATGCAGCTTTTTTGCTGTGTTAGAGCTAGCACAGTACCTTTTGTGGCACATACAGTATTGCTTCTTGGACTTTTTTCTGATGGTAACTGAGAGGACTGGAATCTGCCAGCTTCACTGCGTATAAGGTAGCTGGAAGGAAGAGATTCAGTGTGAGAAAGAACAAGAAGAGTTAGAGACCTCACACATGTGCAGGGCCGTGATTTTATTGGCACCATGGAGATGTGGGATGGCTCCCATGACCAGAGTGCTGGAATAGAAGAATACAGGCACCTTAGGAATGATAGACAAAGGAGATAAAGAGGGCATGTTACCGTGTATGTCAGTGACCAGCTGGAGTGCATGGAGCTCTGCCTGGGAACGGATGAGCTGCTGACCAAGAGCTTGTGGGTCAGGGTTAAAGGATGAGCTGGGACAGGTGACATTATAGTGGGGCTTCTGCTGCAGGCCATCCAACCAGGAAGATGGAGCAGATGAGGGCTTCTGCAGGGACAGGAGCAGCCTCGTGTTGTCAAGCCCTGCTCCTTGTGGGGAACTTCACCCTCCCCAGTATATGTTGTAGAGACAACACAATAGGACATAAGCAATCCAGGAGGTTCCTGGAATGTATTAATGGTAGCTTCCTTCTCCAAGTGATAAAGGGGCCAACAAGTAGAGATTCTCTACTTGACTTTGTTCCCATCATCAAGTAGGAACTGATGGGGAACATGGAACTTGAGGGCATCCTTGGCTGCAGTGACAATGAAATGGTGGATTTTGAGATCCTTATGGCAGAGAGGAGGGTGCACAGCAAGCTCACTTCAGGAGAGCAGGCTTTGGCCTTTTCAGGGATCCAGTTGGTTAGAGTCCTGTGTGTCTAAGTGTCCTGGCAGATGAAGTTCCTAAGCTGCTATCCAAAGGCTAGTCTCTCTTATCTCTATACCTGATAAAATCACAGCAGTCTTCCTAGAAACTATGATATTGCGCATGGAAAAGAAGGAGGTGACAGCCTCCTTAATGAAGATGGCTTCACTAAGGGTGAATAATGCCTAACAAATCTGATGGTCTTTTGTGATGGGCTTTCAACGTTGGTGGATAAAGGAGTTGCAATTATGTGATGTCATCTACTTGGATTTGTGCAGAATATTTGACACCATCCCACATGGCATCGTTGTCTCTAAATTGGAGAGACATGAATTTAATGAAGGGGCTAGCTGGTGGATTGGATGATTGCACTCAAAGAGTCGTGGTCAGTGACTCAATGTGAACATGAAGATGAATGATATTCCTCAGGGATCCCTACTGGGACCAGTGCAGTGTAACATCTTTACTGGTGACATGGATGATGGGATTGAGTGCACTCATCAGTGAGTTTGCTGATGACACTGAGTTGTGTGGTGTTGTCAGTGAACTGGAGGGAAGGGATTGTTATCCAGAGGGACCTTGAGGGGCATGAGAGATCATAATATTCTAGATCATGAGAAATAAATCAAGAAAAATACATAAAAGTGAGGACTGTTTCCGTTTTCATCCTTTTTAAAAGTTATCTTTAGGAACTACTGAACACAAAATTACCCAGAAGGTCTACATGGATTCAAATGATTAGAAAGTACTGTAAACTTGTGTCTAAAACAGGAAAGAGATGTTGAGGCTTGCTTTTGCAGTAAGTATAAAAGTACAGAAATTGCAATAGACCTCTTGGTTGTAGGTGCTAGGAAAAGCAAGATGTAATAACTCCTCTTAATATGGCATAGGTTCAGCTCTGTCTGGAATGTTATCTTTATTTCTTTGCCAAAAAGGTATTGATCCAAGTGGAAAAAAATTCTGAGGACAGTAAGAAAAAAATTGATTGGGGCTTAAATAGGTTGTTTTCTGAAGGAAGCTTAGAAGAATGGGTTTGGCTCAGCAATAACTGTGTGCTTGCAGAAGGGGAACTTAATAAAATGCGTGTAAATGGGCTCTGACCGTGAAAAATATTAGATGAGGTGGCCCAAAGGAAGCAGTGGAAGCTTCCCACTTAGATGTTTTAACCTAGGTTAGAGAATGTACAGTTGGGAATTCTCCGCTGGCAAGAAGGGTGGGCTGAAATAACTCCTTGCTTTTAGAGTTTTTAGAGTCTCTCCTTGCTTTTAGAGTTATACACTTCATGCTTTTAAGAATATACTAAAAAAAATTTATTTTCTGTTATGTTATACCTGTAGCTCCTAATCAAGAAAGTTCCAGTCTGTAATTTGTCTACTGGTGGTGGTATTGTGGTCATTGCCAGTAGTACGCGGCATGACGTTACCTGCTGTAGGGAACCTGCTATGCAGGGCGGTTGGAATAGATGATCTCAAGAGGTTCTTTCCTACAATTCTGTGGTCAACATTTGTTATGTTATGTGAGGATGTTTACATAGCCATCAGAATGAGCAGCTCCATGTGGGTGTTCAGTGTTGAGCAGTCACTGCTTCACTGGAGTCCCATTTCTTGTGGTGTGACACCAGTGATCGCTGTGCCACCAACTCAGCCTGTCCCAGTTCTGGGATGCATGATCATGTTGCAGGCAGGGCTGGGAGCAAAGGCACCATTGTGTCCTGGTGTGTGAGAGCCAGGCGTGGTGAAAAGTCCAAAGTTTTTGTTAACGTGATTTTCCAAAAACCTATGGTTTGATGCCAGAAGCATCTCTTCTGCCTTTCTGGGTTTTCAGTCACTCCATGCTCATGTTGATTGATCCTGTCCTACTCAAATCACTGGAAAAACTATTGAAAATTATTCAGTGCAATAGTACTTGCCTTAAAAAAAGGAAAATAATTACGAGTCAGCAAGCAAAATTGTCACTTGTGAACACTTGAGTTCACTGGTGGTTGAGAAAGCCCGGAGCTTCTTAATACAGGGAATGCATCTAGAATTTGGTGACAGCTGTGAGTCATGTCGTAGGTTCTTCAAGTGTCTGAGTTTTAGTTTAATCAAAATCACTCTGTGCTAAGAAAGCTCCTTGAGAAGTAGTGAAAAAGTTTTTAGTTTCTTTTTTCATTTCCTTTTTTTGTTTGTTTTGTTTTGGATTTAAAGCAGTTCTAAAAAAAAATAGAAAGTCTAATTAAAGTAAATAGGAGCTGGCAAATGAAGAACTGCAGTGTTTAGCCATAGACTCTTAAGCTCCCTGAAAATCTTTCTGCTTAACAAATGTTGGCTTGCCTGTTGCCTCTGCCATCACTTCTGGCAGCCATGAGTTCATTTATTTTTACATTCTCCCTCCTGCCATTTATTCTTCTCCTCCTCTGAGCTTTCTCCAACTTAGGAAGTTTTAATTTATTATCCTGTCTGTCATCTTATCTTGTTGGAAGCTGTCAGAAGAAAACTGCAAGTGTGCCAAAGCAGCAGTGTTGGAAGTAGAAACCAGGTCAACTATTTCTTTGCTTTGCCTTTCTTCTAATACATTTTTTTTCCCCTAAACATGTGGAACTTGCTTGTGTTCCTCTGACAGAGGATGACTTTAATTTCTTTGAAGCTTTCATGCACTTTTGTTCATGTCTCTTTTTAAAAAATATTTTAAAACATAAATAGCTGTATACGTTTTAGCTCTGTGGACACACATAGTAGGAGCTGCAGCATATTAGTGCTTCTCTGCGTGTGAAAAATGAGTCTGTTTTTTGATAGTTCAGCTTAAACTTCTCAAGAAAGAGGGAAAAAATGTAAGATCTTTCTTGTGTATCCTGCTTTGCTGATTTATAAATATGAACAAGTACATCTAACTAGGCTAATAATGACAAATTCATGCATTATGTATGCTTACTTTTGCTGCAAGTAAATCAGGAACATAGGGGATACAATGGACTGATAATAACTTGCAGGTAGTAGCACACGGAATTGATTTGAACAGGCAAACATTCTCCCTACACTAAAAATATATATCCTAATTCTTCTGGACTATTGTATTTAGGAGCATGAGTTCATGTCCCATTAACTGAATCACTTGGGGATATCCAGGACTGTTTTGAAAGCTGATGGTTTGTTGTATGAATATGTCTCCAAATAGCTGAGGGTCTGCCATTTTTATGACTTAAGGAAGAAAACACTTGTCTTGAATCTGCTGTTGAGAAACACCTCACTCCTGCTTTCCTCTTGATTACGTGGATTTGAAGAATGTTTAAATGAAGGCTGTGAAGGCATTGATCTTTAGGCTAGACTTTTTGCTACAGTGTAGTGATAAGGTAGAATAACACAGTAGAACACCTTGCATAGGATGAGATGTTACATGAAGCCTTTCTATTTCTCCTCTTGGATAGACATTCTCAGTCTTTTTGTAGAAGTTTTTATTTTTTACCTAAGTTTTGTGTGATTTAAGTGATTTAATATAAGGTTCACTTATATTTTATAAAGTTCTATTTTATTAACTGTAGACACTGTTATGTTGGTATGTAGGTGCTGTAGTGCTGCAGAGAACTTAGAAGGGTGTTTCTACTGTCAACTAAGCATGTGTAGATGCTGCCCATTCAGTTTTTGTAAGAATTATTTTAAAAGCAAACACAAAGAGTTGGAATTTAACATGCTGATTCTAAAGGGCTGTGTTTGCATCCTGCAGCTTTTTTGGGAGAAGGAAAAGTAGAGTGGAGGAGGGGAAATGTAATTTATTGTAGATACTCAATGGACCAGATTTTATTTCTTCAACATTCCTAAGCATTTCAAGCTTTAAAATTCATGTACGTTCTTTTTCTCGTTGGTTGCTGGCTGAAATTTCAAGCAAATGCAATGAAGTAGCATCTTCAAAAAGGAAAGGCAGGAATTTGGCTGTTTGTTCTTTTGTTTTTAATAGCAGCTATTGAGGATCACTGAGCATGAGGACCACTGGGGATGAAACCCCTCAGTTTGCTTTAGTGAGGCCACCAAGGGTGATAGATATCTTTCCTATTTTTCCATTCTGGGTTGGCTGAAACTTCACAGTTGAACATATATACAATTAAAAATTCCAGATAAGGAATAATGTCATTCCTTATCTGCCCAGGTTATGCTAAATGAGACTTTGATACTCCTGACTTTTCTTCAGGAACAGAAGCGTTATTTGTTACACGATGCAAAATGTGTTCTCTACTAAAAACTGTTCTGAAAATCTGCTTTCATATGTACATTTCTGTGCTTCTTGAAAAAAGCACATTAAAAAAAAAAGGTAACAATTCCAACAAAAAAAAGAAACCCGCCCAAAGGCAGCTTTCCCTTCACTGCTGCGGAAATTAATCAGATTTTCTTTCTGTCATGTGACTCTAAAGCACTCTGTTTATTACGTTCAGCTCAATCTGTTTGGGTTGTTACAGTTTAAATTCTGTGCCTAGCTGTCCTGACTCATACTGGGAACGTTGTCTCCAATCATAAAGGGTTGGAAATGAAGTGTTTCTTCTCCTGGTGTATATTACTTTCTTTCTTATTCCTACTGTAAGTCTTCATTTTTTTTCCCTGTCAGAATACTACAGTACAGATCATCCATTCAGAACCATTATTTTCTATTTTATTAATTTATTTATCTAAATAAATATTTATGTAAGTTTGTTTTCAATTTTCATTTGAAGTGAAGATTTTTTTTTCCATCTCGGATTGTTTGTTCACTTTAGAATTACATGCCTACTCAAGACCTCATAAAATCTTTATTTAAAGGTTTTTGTTGATAGGCAAATGGCAAACACAGTACTTTCTAAGAATATACACTAAATGTTTAACTAGTGGCTTTTTAAAGGCCCGAGTTCTTTGTCTTTGTAGTTTGTCAGAGTAAGACTCTGTGTATTGTGAGTAACAGACACGTTTTATGGGCCTGAAGGGACTTCAAAATTAAGATTAGTTTAAATGATGCTCAGGAATTAAGAAACATAAATGCAGAAAAATTGTCGTTGTTTTGATATAACTTAAACAGTAAAATAAGGCAGTGTTAGAAATAGTGGTTTCATATTGCAGTTGTTGGATGTGATATTTACATGAGCAGGAATTCTGCTGGTTTCTTGCTGGTTTGGATTGTAATGTCTCTAGAGTAAGTTTAATTAACTCATGTTGCTCATGTTACATCGTTGGTTACCAGTTGTATTAATAAGTATCTTCATAAAGCAGTGCTAGGAAAATAATATATATGATATGCTCTGTTGGCCAAGAAGGCCAATGGCATCCTGACATATCAGAAATAGTGTTGCCAGCAGGAGCAGGGAGGTGAGTGTAACCCTGTACTCAGCTCTGCTGAGGTCACACCTTGAGCACTGTGCAGTTCTGGGCCCCTCACAACAAGAAAGGCATTGAGGTGCTGGAGTGTGTCCAGAGAAGGGCAGCAAAGCTATGAGGGGTCTGGAGCACAAGTCTTGCGGGGAGCGGCTGAGGGAGCTGGGATTGTTCAGTCTGGAGAAGAGGAGGCCCAGGGAAGACCTTATTTGCTCTCTACAGCTGCCTGAAAGGAGGTTGTGGTGAGGTGGGGGTTGGCCTCTTCTCCTGATAACTGTGATAGGGTGAGAGGTGATGGCTGCAAGTTGCACCAGGGGAGATTTTGGTTGCGTATTAGGAAAGCTTCTCCAGAAGAGTGGTTAGACGCTGGAATGTGCTGCTGGGGAGGTGGTGGTGTCACTATCCCAGGAGGTGCTCAGGAAATGTGCAGATGCAGTCCTAAAGAACGTGGTTTAGTGGACAATGTTGGTTGTAGGGGGACAGTTGGGTTTGATGATCTTAGAGATTCTTCTCACCCTTTGTGATTCAGTGAAGATTACTTAGTGAAACTTTTTGTAATTTGTGAATTGAGGCAACGTACATTCTATATTAAAATGCGTTAAATATATTTTCATGTAATTTTTTGTTTCACAGATTCAGAATATGAACAACATAATCACTTTTCCGTTGGACAGTTTGCTGAAGGGAGATCTGAAAGGAGTAAAAGGGGTATGTTTATATTCTTATTTATATATGAAATTATTGTTGGTACAGTAGATACATTTAGCTAATGTAATATTTTTATCTTATTTCATATAAAACTTACTAGCTTAATAAACAAGATGGTTATTTTTTATTATGGACTGAGTCATCCGTTCTGTTTGCGGTTGCACATACAGCATGCTTGTTGACTACCTATACCAAATATTTGGAAGCTTTAAAAACAGTTCTGAGATATAGAAAATAAGCAGAGAAGGAGGTGTAAGAATTAATTTACAGATATTTGCCTAGTTGAAAGGGGCTATCACCTTAAAAATGAAGAATTGTTATTAATATATATGTTTAGCACTCTAACTGTACCTTTTTAAGAAAAGCGCTGAATGAATGTACTGTTTTTCTGAAGAAGGGCTAAATCTGCTTTGCCCTGAGTATATTTCCTATTTAAAATAATAGTAACTTAGGACTCTGATAATATGTTTATAATAAATTTCAAAGACCATAGCCAGCAAATGAATTTGGCTTCATTTACTGCTGAGCAAACAGGAAGCAACTGGCAGCTATTGTTCTAGGACATTGAAGGAAGAAGAAGATGTACACAGACTAAAAATGGTCTTTGTATGTTACTGAAAGATGAAAGGATTATTTATACACTTGTGATTATTTACACACTTACGACCTTTCTGTTGCTTGCTTAGTGTGTTTTGCTCCTCTTTTTCTTCTGTTATTCAGTGTCAGAAAAAGTGCACTTAATACAGTGTTGCTCCATGTTCCTGCCTTGAGAAAACAATCAAATGATACTTTCATATTGTAACTGTTGAAAAATCCAACTCGGAGTCCTAGAGATGCTTTCAGTAATGTGAATGTATTACTCTTACGTACAAGATTGCTTTTACATGGTTCTTGTGTAAGCTTTGCAAGAACAAGCAGAATTCTTTGTTCCAGTAGGCACTGCAAGTGGCATAGATTCATAGTTAGATCTGTATTTTTTTCATGTTAATAAGTAACTGCATTATTATTTCTTTTTGGTCTTGACAGGACCTGAAAAAGCCCTTTGATAAAGCTTGGAAGGACTACGAAACTAAAGTGTATGTATATTTTAATCTTCTATATAAAAGTATAATTGAAATCTAAGAAAGTTATTATTTAGTAATACGGTTCCAGGCAGTCCTAGCTGGGAAGATTTTTACCTGAGTAGAAATGTAAATATAGGCAGAATCATTTGAAATTCTGTAATTCTGTAGTATGCAGCTTGCTTCATGTGTAAATATTTTCCTTTTTTTTTTTAATGCCATGATAGTATCTCCGATAGACTTGTTAGTTTTATGAAGTTCTAAGTAATCAGAGTAATTTCCCTCTTCAGTTGGGAATGTTTTATTTCAATTGAAATATATAATTTTTAAATTTTTCAGTAGTTTCCAGTAAGACTACAAAAAGTATAGCAACATTATAGTTCTCTTGATGCAATTTTAAGGATGTGTTGTTATTTTTTTCTTCTCTTCACGGACTAATTCACTGTAATTAGCAAGTTTCTTTAGTTAGAAGACCACAGAAAAAATGTCTGTGTGTATTCATAGAGCCACAGAACCACAGAATTGTAGGGGCTGGAAGGAACCTCTAGAGATCATGGAGTCCAGCCCCCCTGCAGAGCAGGCTGCACAGGTAGGCGTCCAGGCGGGTCTTGAATATCTCTGGAGAAGGAGACTCCACAACCTCCTTGGGCAGCCTGTGCCAGTGCTCTGTCACCCTTACTGTGAAGAAAAATTCAGTTGTCTTTAAAAAAAGCTCCAAAATGCTGTGATTCCTGATCAGTCCAATAGCACAAACCTTCACAATATTTAATTACTGCAGCTTATTTAAGTATATGAATGTTTTCTGCAGTTCATGCCAAGGTTGGATGCTCTTGTAATGTGTACTAAAAGTGAATGGATACCTGTATTGCTCTTGTCATCGATATTGTGTGTCTAGCGCAATTTATTATAAGCCACTTGCTTGAAGATGTATGATAAGGTGTTCAAATAGCCATAGTATCAGTTTTAATAACATAATTTTATATCTGGCTAAATGAATCAAACAAGTCAACAAATCTTAATTCCTCGGATCAAGCAGAATTAATTTTATTACCTGTCATGACCCGATCAGATCAGGGTCATTGAGATTTTGAAAATCCTTTGGTCTAAATTAAGGTGAAATGACACCAAACAATCAGTTAAATGTTTATTTGTATCCCACTATAATACTTAACATAAGATTCTGGGTGTGTATATATATATATCCATACCTCATTGGTGATAAGCTGATGATATGCTTTGTGTTACATTCTAATCTAGCATGAAAAGAGAGATTGGATAGATGGGTAGGGAAAATCTGTATCACCACTCTTGGTTCCAGTATAGTCTCTGGTCTGGTAATATTAGGGTGGCAGGTGCACACCTGACTGTTGAGTCAAAGTTCTTTTTAGTTATTGCACAAAGGAGATACTTCACAGACGTGCCTGTTGTTTGCATGTGAGGTGGGAGTGGGTGGGATTCAGCGTTTGTGCATGTGTGGATGGGGGAGGGGTATCATCAACCCTTTCTACTCCAATTGAGTCAGGGTTTGTGGAGACACCATCCCTTGTCGCATCAGTCAGGTAGGCGTCTTTTGCAGCTGGGAAACTTGCCTTGACTTCCACAGGATGTAGGGCCATCCATCCATCCTGTATTCCACACCCTCCTAGAATCATAGAGTGGTTTGGTTTGGAAGGGACATTTAAGATGGTGTAGCTCCTCCTGCAGCACGTCTCTCTCTAGGCCGTGTTGCTCACAGCCCCACCCAGCCTGGCCTTCAGAGCCTCCAGGGAGGGGTCATCCACAACCTCATTGGACAGCCTGTTCCAGTGTCTCACCACCCTCACAGTAAAGAATTTCTTCCTGATATCTAATCTAAATCTTCCCTCTTCCAGTTCAAAGCCATTTCCCCTCATCCTGTTTCTATGTGCCCTTATATAAAGTCCATTCCTAGCTTTCCTATAGGCCTCCTTCTGGTACTGGAAGGCTTGCTATGAGGTCCCACCAGAGACGTCTCTTCTCCAAGCTGAAGAGCCCTGGCTCTCTCAGCCTGTTCCCTTACAGAGGTGCTTCAGCCCTCTAATCATCTTTGTGTCCCTCCTCTGGACTCCCCTCTAACAGCTTTATTTCCTTTTTATGTTGGGGGCTCCAGAACTGGATGCAGAAGGTCTCCTGCAAGTGCTTCTGTTTCCCTGCTCCAATTGCAAACTTAAGCACACAATTTCTGCTAATTCTTTGCTGTTAAGCAATGCCCCAGCAGTTGGAACATTGAAACAGTTGCCCTATGTCAGGAATAAGTATGCTTCCTGGTTTGACCAAGTCAGTTGTGTCAGCACAGCTGGTAGTCCCTGAAGCAGAATTTCATGGTGAGTTTTATTCCTTATTCCAATATAACTTGGCTTGTGACACTTGGTTGAGTTTTCCTAGCTATCCAGCTAGCATCTTGACCTTCTGAGGTCATCAGCTTCACATGTACCGTGTGATTTCTTTGGTGATACAGCTCCAGAATATTACAGTATTTAAACACAAATATCTTTCAGCAGATCCCTGGCTGCCTAGATTGACTGAGAATCTAGCACCACTTTTTAGTTTATTTTCCAGTTGCACAATGTTGAAATGGTTCTCTGGTGCCTACCGAGTTGACCCATCTGAATTAATGTACAAGCAGGCTTCAAAAGTGATTTCTGTAGGCTATTTAAGTCACAAAAGCAACAAGCTTAGCAAGTTAGCTGAATCTCGTTATTTCTCTTGAGAATAATAATGGAAATGATCTAATTACTGCTTTCCAGGCTTGATTTTTGAGGAGGACCTTAGTTGTGTTGTATTTTTGAAACTGCCTTGCTATAGCAGGATATTCATAATAAGACATTCTGAAACACTAAGATAAACCCCCAGTCTGAATCCTTGGAACTTGTAACTGTGCCAAGACTATGATGGTTCCAGTGCTCAGTGTTTTTTTTAATACCAGCAAACAATCCTGTTTGGTGCCATGCCAATTTTCAGCTATTGAAGTAATTAAGATTTCTAACCATCGCCCTTGGCAGTAGTTTGCCTCTGAGGATGGGCCATAAAGAACAGCCCTGTAATTTAGTCTGATATTATCTACCTGTGCCTGATCACTGGATCTGAAAGCTTGTTTAATTATGTAGAACTCATTCATAGTGACATCCCACAAAGCTTGTGTGCAGAATTTAAAATAAATACAATTGCAGGCTGCTGAGGCATATTATCAAGAACGCGGTTCCTGGTGGAATAGAATATTCACCAGGATGAGCATGTTAGAATGATGTAAGGGTTTGTGCTTTGATCCTCAGTTTGGTCCTAGTAGCAAGTGGTTTGTTTCAGAGTCACACTACAAATATTTTCCTTTTTTTAAAAACAAAAAACAAGGAACTTCAGTAATTGAGAAATAAAAATGCCCATGGGAAATGCATTTGAATCTCATTTGAGTTTAAGGCAGTAGATACAGGAGAAGTTGTGTGCATTGTTACATTTAGCGCGTGAAGATGTGATGTTGGCCTTGTATTTATTTTCTGTCTGTGGGATTGAATCCAACGTATGAGATCACAAGATTTAATTATTCTTTTTCCCTTTGAGTGTGACTGTCTTTTAAAAACTCTGCTTTCTAACTTTGCTTTTAATTAAGACACTTCATTTTTTATTCTGAACATGTTCCTTTTTTCAGTGTAAGGAGGTAGTTCTTGGAGATACTTCTTTCCAGGTTACCTTCATAGTTTTTGCAAAATTCCTTAAGGAATGAAACACATCTCCTTAACAATGCTTATTTTTGAACCACTTATGCTGTAGTTTATTTAACATATTAAGGAAAAGTTGAAGGTAGCATATGTTCATTAGGAAGTTCTTTCAGATCCATTACCATTTTCTGTGATATTTCCGGGTGGTTGGCTGGTATGGTTGCCATGTTTTTAACTGCTAGCTTTTTAAGCAGTTACATAAAAGCTCCACATCAGTAGTCTAGAGTTTAAAGCTGTTTGTCTAGCCTGTTGGACTCCTTCACTTTGATCAAGACCAAAGGATCATCTGCTTGAGGCTTGGGATAGAGAGCCTGGGAATACCATGTACAGGCAAATTCTTCAAAGCTCTTTATTGTGACTTTTTTTATGGTGGTTGTTTTATGACAGCTTTTTGTGGCTTAAGTTTGTTCATCAGAAACACTGTTTTTTCACTGCAATCTGCATCACTTCTACCAAGTGAGTTACCAGCTAAATTTGGAATAGAACTTTCCTCACCTCCCTCCAGGAGGCCTGTGGGATTTATCAGACCATCTTGTGTGGAAGACGGGTTTCCAGATAAGCTGAAATGCTCCCAGCTGTCACTGTTTAGCTTGGCCTTACCAAATACTGGAATTTTAGTGGTGTGATTTTCAAGCTGGGGTGAGAACACTGGTTTAAGTCTGAATTTGTTGAGACCAGATTTGTCATCTACTAAATTTTGGACATATGAAAACAGTGAGGTTTTTTTGAGTTGCTGGGGTTGCAACCGTGTGTGCCTCAGAGGTTTCTGGAGAAAAGAACTGTTTTGATTCTGTGGCCGTCTCAAATGGATCTGAACTTCTCTGTGTGTTTTGGTCATCTGTAGCATTGGGTACATGTAGAGTTGTCTCTGCTAACCTCAATCTGCAGTACTGACAGAGGTTTCCTCAGTGTTCTTCAGTGTGTTACCTTAGATGATGCCTTGTTTGGACTGTTTCTAAAGCCTAGGATTATGCTGAGTTAGCTGTCTTTTCTAGTGATATTTCTGTTGCATCTTTTTTTTTTTTTCTTTCTTTTTTTTCCCCTTTCTTTTTTTTCTCCCCTTGAATTCACAAATCATCCAGGTTTCTAAGCAGCGTTGTCTGCCTAATCCTGTTTATCCTATGCTTAAAATCCTGTCACTGGCCTGAGTTTCTGAGTCACAAGTACAAACCTGCGAAGCAAATCGCCAAATAGCAAAGCTGTGTTTTTCTAGTGTGTTCAGAAGTGGCAACGCCTTTATCCTGATTTCTGTCTGGATAAGGAGGTTCTTAAACAATTCTTCAACTCAGTAAATAGAATTCTTCTGATTCTTCTTTATAAAAACAGACTGTTTGCCTCCATATCTCGTCCTTAACTTGCACATCTTTGATGATATTGAGTGTTGATACACCCAAATGTGATCTATTTGAAAAGAAATTCATTAAAGATTTTTTTTTTCTTTTTCTCCATAATCATTTCTGATCATCTTCAGACTCTGCAGTTGTGTTTGAAAATTGTTTATATATCTGGTCTTGTTTGGGAAGGTAATGTTGATCTGTTCTTAAACTCCTAGATCACCATCAGTGTTGATTATTGTTAATTGATTCTTCCTTTGTAGATACCCAAGTTCTCAGAGCATTTTCCTCAAGATCACCTCAGCTGACGTAATTGGTTTTGTATTTTGGAACTGTTCTTGAATAAGGGAGTAAGAGGAGCAAGCTTTATGCTAGCCAACCATAAGACAAAATTAGGAATATCCTTAGCTGACACCAAGGAATAATTCATCTTTCCTCACCATCCATGATTAGCATGCTTCATTTGTAACACTGAAGATCTTAAAATGTTTTTAAAGCTTTAAGCTAGCTGAAAGATCTCAGTTAATCTCTGTTCAGCCTCCGAGAACTGGCCGCTGCTGCTTGCTGCTCCGGGACTGCAGTGGGATGAGTGCGTCTGCTCCTCTGACTGGAATTGGTGCAGTCTGGGCTCTGCTTGTTACGAGGCAGTTGCTTTCCCCCATGTACTTAAACACTAATGGCAGACACACTGAGGGAGCATATGGGCAGAGAGTACATGTCATAAAACTGCTCATACTTCCAGCAGACAGACTGTATTCACCAAGGCAGTGAGCCAGATTTCACCCACATTGTTTAGTTTGATCAGTCCTCTTGTGGTAGATTTTGAGGCAGATATTGTATCACTTCTGTACAGGAGTCAGAACGATAAACTTCCTGAAGCACATTATTTACTCCCCTTTTTAGCTGTGTTGTACTGTCAGTATCCCAGAATCCCAGACACAAACCTGTCTGTCCTGAAAAGAAAAAATGTTAATTTTTTCTTTTAATAAAAATTACTTTGTTTTTAAGCCTGTGAATATTCTCTTTAGAAGTCCTGTGCTAGTAAGCATTGTGCTAATGCTATTAAAAATAAAGGCTCATTGAAAACTAGCAGGCTTTTCTGGGAAGACTGACTCCCTTTCCTCCTTTGCCATTTTCCTTTGAAAAGCTGGACATGAAGTCTGTTACGCACACTTGAGTGAATAAAACAAGTTATTTGAATGTGCTTAGGGGATTAATAAGATCAAGGCAGTAGTCTGAGGTGTGTTACATCACTGTGCAGAAATGCAGGCACTCACATGTAGATATAATTAATGAATGGTTTTTGGGCCAAGTCAATAGGAGAATGAACAAGTTCTTACTATAGTCTTGTGTAAAGATGTCAACATAGCTATGTAATTAAATGATATTTCTATCATTTAAAACCCATTTTACTCATTTTTAAACAGTATTTAAAAATAATATCTGAAAATTTTGCAGGCTTTTCTTAAATTACTTCTTTAGATTTCTAACATGACTCAGTAGACCACTGATGTTCATCAATTGTCAATACTCCTTTCATATTTTCTTTTAAAGCATATACATGAAGCACCTTCCAGGTGCTATTGCCACTTTTCTGCACCTACGTACTTAGCCTGGCTTACTGCTGTACAGGTACAGGGGAAGAGAGGAAGAAAGACATAGATCCTGCCAGCTTGCTGCTGCTGCTGCCTCTGCTCAGGCCACTCCAGTTTTTTACCCTTGTTCCCTGGCTGAAAGTAAATACCTGCCTTAGGTATGTTAAAGAGCAATAGGTCCTGTCCTTCAATAATAATAATAAAGCCCACTTTGTTTATATCGTAATGTGGAGTAGAATTGAAATGGCAATTTCTACTGAAAAACAGTTGTTTCTCTAATTGGAGCTTTACAAATAGTCATGCAATGATATTTGAACGGATGAGGCCACTTATTTTGCATCTGACCTACTTTCTTGTTAAAGTCCTTTATCCTCTATTTCAGCTGTACTTGTCTATTACACGTCTGAGCTCATTGTCTGTTAGTCATGTGCAGGTGTCTTGCAAATGGTCTGAAGGATGCTCAGATTTAAATCTTAGTCAGCAAAGTCTACATATGCAGTACGTACTGCATGAGCTTCAAGAACAGCAGTTTCACAAAATGCTTGCCTTTTATTGATCCCAGAAGATTTTCCTAGAGCTTTCTGTATTTAATTATTTTGTTTCCTTGATCTGCCTGGAAAACTGGAACGTGCCTTATATTTGGAAATCCCACATTGATACGTCGTAAAGCTGTTTTTTCCAGAAGGATTTACTTAACATCGCAGTGCAGGAGCATTTGATGCTGCCAGACCCTGTCTTGACCTTTGAGATATGATAGGAAACACAACTAAGCCTTGCACCCAGAAGATTTGCATGCAACATTGCATTGCTGGTTCCTTTGTTTGCCTAGAAACCAAGTGTCTGGTAGCACTGGTCAGAAAGGAGGCAGTGTTTTGTTGTAAGAGAACAACAGGTTAAATTCTGAATTACAAAGCTGGAAAGGTCATTGGAGATGGAAAGGATAAATAATAAGGAAATGCAAACATAAATAAATGTACCTCTGGTACTTGTTTTTGTTGTTTTAAAGCATCATGAAAGTTGTTGAAACCACTGTGCCTCTTCCCCCAAAGCTCTGCCTTTTAGCAGGTGCCTGACCTCTGAGTTTGTTTCCAGATCCAGCTTCCCATTTCCATAGTGGAAACTTCTAGCTGCTACAGAAATGCAAATGAAGCTCTAGCAAGTGGCCTCAAGGATGCCTTGTTTCTCCTATGTAGTTGGTAGATGTTGGTATGCTTTAGGTTTGATTGAACTACCATATGCTTGTAGGAATATGTTTATCTTTTAAAGAGTAGGCAGACTCTTCCAGCCAAGTCTAACCTATTGTTTAAAAGGAATTCAGTTTCTGAACACAGTGTATACCATAATATTGTGCTTATTGGTTGACTCCTTAGCAGTTAGTTATCTTTTGATTTAATTGGCATTTATCAACACGTTATGACATGTTAATACACTCCTAATATTAGGATTGATTATGTCACCCTTTGCTCAAGCGTTTTTCTATATAAACAACTGGTAGTTGATGGTTATTGAATTTGGATCGCATTTCATCAAATTCATTGAATTGTTAATTGAGTGTGGAAACTAAGAGAACTAAAACTATCCTGAACCATTTCTCTGAGGTTTGACTTTTTTACAACTATCATGTCATGTATGACTTTGAACCTGGTGTGCTGGAAAGGAGCTCCATATTTACCATTCTCTGTGACTCCTATTGTAGTGGTGTTGTCCGGATAATTCTTTTGTTTGCTTTCCATTTTCTGTGGTTACAAAAGGCATATTTGACAGTAGGTTGGTAAGAGTATAGACTTTTTTGATGAAAATAGAACACTCTGAAATCATGTTTTTCCTCTGGAATCACGTTTTTTCTTAAGCAAATAAAAACTTTCAGGATATTTATTTCAAAGAAGAGGAGCTTTCCTCAGAACATCTCTTTCCTGTAGAACTTGATGCGCTGAGGAGTGCAGTGTTGGTTGGATGTGCTGACTGCTGTAATACTGCAGGGGATTGGCTCCACTGTGCCTGCCAGTAGTGAGGGCAAAATGGGGCTTTTTGGATTGCCATTCAGTATGTTGCCCTCTGGGAATGTTTTGGGATGAGAGTAATGGGATTAATTCTACTTTTCCGTTGCTGCTTGAGGCATAAGAGGAGATAATTTCTCATTCTTGAGAGAGGCTGAATATATTGTGTAAGAATATAGTGGGCAGTGTTAACATCAGGTTAAGAGAGCACTTGAGATGCATCATCTCTTCAGAGAGAGAACTGAGAGACACTTGACTGCCCAAGAGGAGGTGTGACTGTTTGTGTTGTTTGTACCTCTCGTCTGCTTCCTGGATTCCTTTCTGATGCTTCCTCCTGTCCAAAAGCAGCATAGCATTTCCTCAGGAAGCTCTTTTCAGAATTTTCTGCCTCTAAGCTGTGCATATGACAGACTGAAAGTCTTTCTCCATAAAGCAAGTGCTCATGTATTCTCTTTTATTAGTATCATTTTCCATATTAGGCTGGTCTATCTGGGTAATGTAATCGTTCACTGATGTTAGCAATACTGCGAAGAATAATGAGGACACAAATGCACATAGGGGAGTTCTCCCACACAACGAGCATCAGCTCTTCGTTTACATTCTCCAGGAGAACCTTTTTTTGTTCAGAGCTCTTGGAAAATGTCCGTGGAAACTTTTAGGGAATAAGGACAGCTGGTCTGGCAGACTTTGAAGTCTGCAACACAGCCGGCTGGCCGGCATTCCCAGTGCCAGCTGGCTCAGTAGGAAGTAGAGATGGCAAATGTGATTTTGGCTTAGGAAACCCTGTATATATAGAAGATGACTTGATGACAGGCAAGACTCAATAAATCTGGTGACATAATTGAGCTCCATTAACCAGTGTTTGGTCTGCTGGGATTAAGCATGAATTTTAATTGAAACTGTAGGATTATTTAGTTGCTGATTTTTTTCTCCGGTAAAAGAAGTTAATATCTTTCTCTAAATTATTATCTTCCTTTAGAGTATGTCAGGAAATTATTTTAACAGATGATTGAATTAGGTTTTGGCTACTGCTTGTCACTGCTGATCTTTTGTCATTGTCAAATTTCAAATGAATGGCATCTGGAAGTAAGTCTATGCAAAGCTGCAAGACTGGCTCTGCATCTGTCAGTAGACTTTGTGAATAATCAGATTTCCTGAGAGGCTTTCAATTTCTCACTTCACTGACTGATTCTTCACCTTATAGTACAAAAATAGAGAAGGAGAAAAAAGAGCATGCTAAGCTGCATGGGATGATCCGTACGGAAATAAGTGGTGCTGAAATTGCAGAGGAGATGGAGAAAGAAAGAAGGTTCTTCCAGTTACAAATGTGTGAGGTAAGATTCAACATGAAATTTGTCTTGTTCTACCAAAACAATTTTTAGGAACACTTTGAAAAGTGTAAGTATTTCAGGGAAAATGGGATGTTAACAGTAACAAGACAGTAGTGGACCAAACATACATTTTTCTATCCTGATGTGCTAACTTTGCTGCAAATTTTCTAGTTTCATGTATAAGTAAATTTTAGAATGCAGAGCTCAGTTGAAGACTAAGAAATGATGATAGGTATACTTTTATACTCCTGCTTCACTCGAAATTATTTTAAGCCCTAGCTCACTCTCTACGTTGTTCCCTGCACTGCCAGCTGTTGCAGCGTTATGTGAGGAAGAACTCCACTTTAGCTCTCTTCTGGGCTGGTGCTGGGAAAAGAAAGCTAAGCATGGAGTTCAGTTGCCTTTCAAGATGGCTCAGAATGCTGGCACTTTGAAATCTTTGTGACTTTGGTCTTCGTGATGTTAAATCTGATGCAAATATTTTTGATTTAATTCATTTAAAGACACGTAAGGTTCCATCACTGAGAGCTGAGGCTGTTCTCAATATGCACTAAGTCAAAAACACACCATGGATGTTTCTTCTCTTTTTAATATTAATGATTAAAGCTGATTTTACCTATACACCAGCCTAATTTTAATACCAGTTTTGGTAACTGCACAAACTGATATTTATTAGAAAAACTTTGTATAGCTGTACAGAGTCAGACTAAAGTATTCAAAGCTGATATTTGAATACTCCATAAATATAAGGATTTTACCGACTAATTGCCCATCTGTGTCATCTGCAAGAAACAGCGTGGAACAGATGCTTCTGTTTCAGTGTGTCACAGTAAAGGAGGAATTCATTTCAGCCACTTCTAGAGATATTAAAATGCGGGGTGAAATCCCTAAAATTACCTTAAATGTGGAGTAGTGGAAGTGCATCCTGTATTTTTTCTGGTTTTTAGGAAGAGATTATGCTTAGTTATCTCTGAGGGTAAAAGGAGTAGTAGAAAGAGACTTTGTTTTGGTTAATGTGCCAACACAGATTTACAAGCAGTTGCCTTGAATATCAGTTTTACGTCTCATGCTAAATTATGTTTTTTGTTGTTAATGTGTATAAAGAGCTGGTAAGAAAATGATAAAATTCAAAGGCAGATTTTAAAAAACTGTTTAAGATAATCCCTCTTCCTTTTGTTGTTGTTCTTTTGTTTGTTTGTTTTTAGTAAATTGTTTTCTTCTGACATCTACTTGGCAATGGATTTAACAATCCATGAGAGAGAGAGATCTTCTTAGGCTGGTAGATTTCAGAATGGATCCTTTAATTCGTTGCACAAACTGTTTCACGCTTCCTTTAACAGAGGCTTCCACTAGGAGTCGTGAAGGATGTGATAAGTTTGAACTAATCCTGCTTAAATATCCCCACAGGATATCAAAAAGGAGCAGTAGCAGCTATTGCTTTTGTGTGATTAACCCTTGAAGCCACAGTTTGGCTTATTCTTTTAGGCCTCTTAAAACTGGAACTGTTAAAGCTTGTTGAAACGTAACTGAAAATAAAATGTAAAAAAAAACCACTGTGACAGTAATCATTAATTTTTTTGTGTGTATTACTGTGTTAACAGTACCTGCTGAAAGTCAACGAAATCAAGATTAAAAAAGGAGTGGACCTGCTTCAGAACCTGATCAAGTATTTTCATGCTCAATGCAAGTATGTTTTAGGTTTTATACCTACTCTATATAATGGAGCAGTTTTCTAATTAAATTTAGACATAACACTTTTCCGAATTTTTAGAAAAATAAATCTAGGATTCGACTGTTCTTACTGAAATCAAATTGCTCTTGTCAAATAGTTTAGCAGTTGTGTTTGTTACTATATTCCAAAAGACTTAATGACTTTTAGAACCATAGAAAATAATTGCTTGTTTCCAAAGGAAGCCCAGAAAATAATTTGGCGTATTTCAAAAACTACTCCTGAAATAGAGCTATTATTTTGCTCAATTAGTTAGTGGTCTGTTAGTTTTGACATGTTTGATTTGAATTATTTTTTCAGTGTATGTAGCAATGATCTGAATTAAATTTGTGCTCAAGGAAAATAAATTGCATAAGCAGTGAGATAAAGCAGTATTGAAAGAATCACTCTTCTTTCTAATTAATTGAAGAACTCGGTAATAAAACACAAAGCTCTCATTAGAATGATCTCCTTTTTTATGGTAGTATTACAGATCAGTAATATGGCAAGGAAGCCATAGCTCTAAACTTGAAAGAGCTTCTGTCTGCTTGTTCAAATCAGTAAATTTTTATCTTAAAATACCAGTTTTGAATCAGTGGAGGGTTTTTTCCCCCTGTATTGCTGCTATGTTGCTTTAAAATCTATTTCACTTGTGCTTTGTCACTCATCTCCCGTCCATGTAATAGAATTCCCACAACACCAGTGCTGTGTTGCGTTGTCACTTTCACGTCTGCATCCCAATGAAAATTCTTCCACTGCAAATGTGGCAGCAGTTCTTTAATATTTGTATACCTGTGGTTTGTTTGAATTTACTTTTCAAATCTTCTTTTAAAGAATTGGAACGTTGAAATGTGGAATATTACTGTGCAAATACACCAGACCATATAATAAAGAATGATTCAGCATATTCAGTTTGAATACAGGCTGTAAGTAATGCTTGGGAAACAGAGGCTTTCCTTTAGTGGTGGAATGGCATCAGGTGTGGAAACATTGGGCTCCAAGAAGTCGCGGTTATGAGACACTTGGTTGAGCTTTTGCTGTTCTACAATAAATGTTGTTCTAGGTCTTCAAAAAAATGAGATGAGTCCGTGTTTGAGGTGAGAGTAAGGACAACTTACACAGCAGTGGATTGTGGCTGTTGTAAATCTAGTTGAGGATTTTGTCTTAGGATAAGCTGTGATGGGAATAAAGATGTGAATTGATCAAAGATGCACAAAAAAAGAAATGCTTGAAGTTTTCAAATTCTTGCCACTGCGTAATAATTTCCATGTTTTCCTTTGAGCAACTTTTAAACTGAATGTACAAAGTGAAGTTTAATAAGGCTTCTTTTTGTTTTTCATTTTTTAAGTTTCTTTCAGGATGGATTAAAAGCAGTTGAAAGTCTCAAGCCTTCAATTGAGACACTCTCAACAGATCTTTATACGGTGAGTTAGCAACCTTTCACATTTGTGTTGTAAACTGAGCTTTTTACAGTAAAACTGCTAACAGTTTTGTTTAGGTTGGTTGACTGGCTTAATTGTGTTTTCAGGTTTGGGGTAAACTTTTGAGTAGAATTTTGTTATGATGTCTTGTTTGGGAGCTTTGCTTTCAGTTCCAGATCCCCCATGTAAAATGTTAGGGGAACAGCCCTTACTCTACAGAGTTTACTGACTAAGTGAAAAACAACATATGGTTTCAAATTGAGCACAAGGAGACAAGAACAAAGTGACAGTGTCAAAGTCTTAACCTGACAGCATCCTAGCCATTATCTAGTTTTCTGGAGATAAAAAGGAAAATAAACTGATTGCAGTGTCTTTCATCTCCATGTTTTAATTCTCGCTGAACACTTCTGAGAAAAATAGACGAATTAAGTAGCAAGTTCAAAAGAACTGTTGACAAGAAAATAATGTTATTTTTAACCTGTGTTTTTCTTCTTTCAAGATAAAACAAGCACAGGATGAAGAAAGAAGACAATTAACACAGCTCAGAGATATTTTAAAATCTGCACTCCAGGTTGATCAGAAAGAGGTGAGCATATAAGGTGATTTAACCTTTCAGTGCCCATTGCATACTTCCAATCTTATGTATTTGAAATAGATTTATTTCAACTTTCATCAGCTGTATAATTTCTTGTGTTTATTCATCTTTGCTTTGATGCTGATATTGAATGTTTCTGACAAAGATATTTTTTAAACAGAGATTCTCACTTAAAATATATTTAAGACTAATGTATGCAAAAGAATTTATTTTTACTGCTACTATTACAAAGCATTTTAATTGAGGCACTGCCTCTGAATTAACTTCAGGCAGCAGTACCTATGTTATGCAAATTGAGAACAGAAGAACTTTGACAAAACAAGGACGCGCAATTAATATAATCTGATCACACTCAAGTATTCCATATAAAGATTACTTATAAAGATGATGTAGAACTAAGTATTCCAGAACACTTCTGCTACCACCTGCAAAAATGACAGCTAAGTTGGCTGTTCTGCTGCAAGATGCCATTTTTCAAAGGTGTTTTTTGATTTTCAGTTGAGATTGCTGTTAGATTTAAAGCATTCTGGAGTAAATTTATTTGGCAAGCTCTGATCTGGAAGCAAGCATCTTTTGTGTAATCTAATCCTAAACATTGGTTCTACTTCTGTTTCAGATTGCTAGTGCTTCCTCTTCGTGTAAATAAAAGCCATCTAGCTTCCTTTGCGTTGCTGCTGGGTCACGAGTAAGGGATGAATGAACTTCTCCCCTTTCAGATTGTCTTTCTGAGAGGGGTTAGAATGAAATAATTTAGTCTGTAGACCTCAGACTTCCTTCATCTGTTTTCTCAGTCTTGCTTTTATCTTTCCACAAAGTGTGTGCTGGCTCCTAGCTGTAACAGGTGGCAGCCAGATGACTTGTTGAGAAGCATTAAATGCTCTTCACTTGGAGGTGCTGTTAGTACTCACATGAAGTCTTTGGTAACTACCATTGTGTGCAAAGTCCTGTTCAGTTTGCACTTTCTTAGATCCTGCCTGCCATTTAGAATTCACTGAGGTATGTATTTGCTAAAACCTCTCAAATTTGAGCTCTGTGTAGTGAAAAATAGTTATCCTAACAGACATGATGGATCTGCCATTGGCTGCTATTAGGCGTGCATTAGGATATCTCCTATTCTGCTTGGGTCTTTGTTCAAGAGAGATAAGAAAAGCACTCAGATTTCATGATTGCTGGGGATTGTCCTCTGCGTTTACCTGTTTATCGATGATACGAATGTATAATGAGTTGTGGTAAGCACACCACAAATAGGTTTATCAATTGAACTGCTTTTGTTGTGCTTGAAAACAGACGTGTTGAAAGTGCCTTATGCTATAGTAGTTATGTGTTAATTCTGTAAATTTAGGTAACGCCTTCAGAGCGTGAAATGTAATACACTTATTAATGTTGTTTGAAAAGAATTAATCAGTGGTGTTCCAAACAACCCTACTGTAATCTGCTGTAAGGTCCACCAGTATTATTCTTGTTGCACTGTAATTTCCTTTACTATAACTGATTTCTTTTTCTTTCCTGAAATGCATTTACATTTTGTGACCGAAGTCTAGGAGAGTAAGTGTTACTATGTCTTAATGAAAATCATTGGCATGCTTTCCATTCAGATTCCAAGAAACTGGATTTTTCCTCTGAGCTTTTTTTTGTTGGTATGGGAAGAGTGGTTCTTTTATTTGTATCCCCTTGTTTCTGGTATTACCAAAAAAGAAAAAGAAAAAAGAAAAAAAAAAAAGATTGTTCTTGGAAAAGAAAATTACTGCAGGACAAATTGGTTATTTCCTATTCACTTTCTTTTGGGAATTAAATCCAGTTACTTGATTTGATGTTCTTGCAAGATATTAAGGACACATGTATTCTTAATTAAAATGGCCTTAATGTATGAAACAATAGAATGTTGCTGAATGCTTCTGCTTAAGAAAACAAAACATGACAAATGTGTGAATATTCATAGTGAACCTTTTTTGTTGCATCTGAATACATTGTTTCCTCCTGCACAGAACTTTCTCAAGCCTGATTTGTACTGAAGCTTCTTTTTAAGAGGTCACTGTGTGTCCATCTTAGATATTTATATGTTGTTTGTCTTTATTTTTTTAACTTTTCCAAACTCTAGAGCTCCTACAGGCATCAAGGTTAACTTTAGAGTAGTATTGTCTTCACTTCTGTCATTCCTGCATCCTCTTTAATTGTTAAGGTCTTACGTACAAGCTTAAGCTAAAGCAAGACAGTTGGGTTGTTGGACCCTCTCAGTCCATGGGATTGACCTGTTCTGCTCGTGCGTAACTCCAAACTGTTAGCATTAAAGGTAACTTCAAGTCAGTGTTGAAATCTTCTACCACTTCCTCTGCCTCTTTGGTAGAATGTGCAATCTCTTTAGGCAACTGCAAAATGGAATAATCTTTGTCTTAAAATTTTTCACAGCTGTGCTATAGGAGAGGCTGCCTGCAGGAGGTTCTGGCAGATAGATCTGCTGGAGAGTTTGTGGGACTGTAATAGATAGTGATAGGTCACTGAAAAATCCTCCTGGAAATGGTGCCACAAATGTGAGAGAACCTCTTGGAAAGCTCTAAGGGCTTTCTGGCAGCTTTGTGCACAGAGAGATATGGGCAGTCTCAACACTTGCTACATGGGAGCTGTGAAATAGCTAGCCAAAATTTTCCATGTAAAATTTAAAGCACCTTCTTTGGAAAGCTCTGTTGCATTCAGATAGTTGGGCTGATAGCTAGGTTTATAGGATCTCTCTTGCCAGTAGAATCACAGAATGGCTTGGGTTGGAGAGACCCCAAGGATCATAAAGTTAACCCCCCTCACCCGCCCGCCACAGGCAGGGCCTCCAACCTCCAGATGTGGTACTAAGCCCAGGGCCTCATCCTGATCTTCAGCACCTCCAGGGACAGAGCATCTACAACTTCTCTGGGCAGCCTGTTCCAGCACCTCACCATTTCCTCTGTAAAGAAGTTCCTCCTGATAATCTAAACCTTTCCTCCTTGAGCTTAAACCCATTTCCCCCTTGTCCTATCACTGCCTACACTTGTAAAACGTTGATTCCCCTCCTGTTTATAATCCCTTTTAAAATATTGGAAGGCTGCAATGAGGTCTCCCCAGAGCCTTCTCCTCACCAGGCTGAACAAGCCCAGCTCCCTCTGCCTGTCTTTGTAAGAGATGTGCTCCAGCTCTCTGTTCATCTTCATGGCCCTCCTCTGAACCCTTTCCAACAGCTCCACATCTTTCCAGTATGGGGGACCCAGAACTGGATGCAGTACTCCAGATTGGGGCCCAGTAGTCAGAAACTATCCTTACAGAGTACTGTTGTCACATTCATTTAATTTTTAGTTGTGTAATTAAGCTTTATTTAGAAATCTTCATGAGATTTTGAAAGAAATCATTTTGAACCTGTTTATGGTCAGAGAAGTGATTCACTATAAACAAGCTGCAATGAAATGACTCACCTTTTCTTGTACTTTTCAAAGCTGATAAAGCGAACAAAGATCAGCCAATTTGGCTTGTGTTTTTCAATCTGTCCTGATCTTAGTATGTTCAAGAGAGATTTAAAACAGCAATACTCTGCTTTAGTTTTAATGTCCTACAGCGTGCAGTGCTTTATTTCCTCTCGTAGGTCATGTACCTTGCTCCTGCTTCTCCATGGCAGCCATTGGGTCAACTGTCTGTGATTTGTTCTCCTGCTGTGTGAAATATACAAATCAGGAAAAAAAAAAGCAAAAATAAAAGGATGAGCCCACACATGGGAAAGGGATGCTTACATTGTCCGGAAGGATGTTAATTGTGATGGAGATTGGTCGTATGGCATAATGTCTTTCAGAAGCTAGACCAGAATCACGAACTTGCTTGTCCAGAGGCTGTGGAAAGCCATCATCTGGAAATCACATAGCACACCATTAATTTGGTCACTGCCTGAACCAGGGATTTAAAATTGGAAGTCTTTTACTCTTGTCCTTAACCCCCGTCGTGAAATAACACTGAATTTATAAAGATCCTGTTCATAGAAATGAATGTGTGGAAATACACGTCATCTACAGCAGCTTCCTCTCTAGTTGAAATAAGGCAGGAAGCTTGTATCATTGACTTGCCAGTCTGGCCAAACATAGCAACTGAGAGTAAACAACAGCTGAAGGGAGGTAGTTGAAATGCAGAAAATGTTCCACAAAAGGGAGCAGCATGATCTTAAGTAATGGGAATTCTACTCAGGGCAGGTGTTGGAGGCCATCTGAAATCTCTGTATAATTGAGGATGTGGAGAACTGAAATTAATTTCCTGTAAGGCTTCTAATCTGCTTGGGAATGGAGTTCTTTTACAGAAGCAAGACAGTAATGGGAGGCAGAGATTAAGGCATTGCTAGGACATAATAGGCAGTGTCTGATCAGATATTCTTCAGAAGTCAGTAAATGTACATATGCAATACTTCTTAATCAGTGATAAGAATTCTCAAATGTTTTCATGTTTGGCAGTTGGAGTGCAAAACCAAATAATTTTTTATAAACAGACCAAGGAAGAATGATAAACATACTGACTTAAATCTGAACGGATGCTTTGTCAGGCATGGTCATTTTAAGTGGTGGTTTTGCAGTACCTTTGAAAGCTCCGTATGCATGCTGTTGCTACCTGATACAGCTTCCTACAGCACTAGCCAAGAGACAGGGACATGGGCACAGGCTGCTTCTGCCAAAAAAGAACAGCTGGACTCTGCAGCCTTCAGCTCAGCCCATGGTTCTCAGCAGGTGGTTCTCTCCAGGCCTGCATTCAGGATGAGCTGGCATCTTGCAGCTGGGAGCTGTGGAGTTAGGCTGGAAGCATGTTGAATGGGGCTTGTAGGTGGTGGCTCTGTCCCTGCCATGTTTCTCACTGCTGTTGCCATTACTGTTGAGGAGGAATTTGTTCTTAGTTTTAGTTGTTTTTTTTTCCCACTACTTATACCTGGAGGTAACTCTTAGGCTAAGGAAGTCCGTGAAGCTAATGGTAACTAGAGAGAAATAATGTTTTAAATGCATGCTTCTTAGATTACTGTAGATTTTATCATGTGTACGCTCTGGAAACCCAAACCTAATGTATCTTATGACCATACTCCTCATGTATCTGAGACATACTATCTCATCTTTTTACAAGAGGATTTTCATCAAGTTTGTGAGTTTATGTCTTACTTGCTCTTAAGGTTTTGTTTGTATTAGCTCAGATAGTCATTAAAGTGAGCTATTTTCTTTGTGATTGTTCTATTTTTCTTGCTCTACTTATATTATATGCTGTATATAATCAAGGTGTCTTACATCAGTATAGCAAAAATAGAGAAGAAAACAATAAATATTGTAAATCCTAGTCAGTGTGGGTGCATGCATTGGAAAGTCCATTGCATCATGCTGCTGCTGCTGCTGCTCATACAGCATGTCATATCTGATTTTTCATTACGAGGTTCCTGTTTGTTTTTTAATGAACTGGACTCCTGCAGCAGGTGGGTCCTTTATCAGGAGTTTTGAGAGCAGTTGGAATGGTTCAGTTTACTCCTTCCTGTCACAGCATTCTGCTGCATTCAAGATATTTTGGTTTGGTTTAGATTAGTCTTACAGAAAAAAACTTTACAGTTTTACCTACTAATTCCTGTATGCCTCCTGAGCTGTGTTTCTAGTAAGTCTCTCTCTCTCTTTTCAAAGCGAATAGCTTGACTCAGTTCCCACAAGGAAAACCATCTCAAATTTATTTATGTGTTTTTATTTTTTACAATGAAAGAGCACACTAGGAATTGCAGCTAATAATAATCCTTAGTGTGTATGAACTGCAGGGTTTGCATGAATTGGAAAGCCCATTGCTCTGGTTAAAAACATAAAGGCAGTAGCAAAGCTAAGTAAAAGCAAAGGGATTTTAGGAGTCATTTCTAGTACCTTTCAAAGTGTCTTCCGTGTCTTCTGAAAAAGAAATTGTCTTTTTCTCCTCGTCGGAGGAAATGTGTGCTTTGATTGGCCTGTCGGATTAGAGCAGAAGGGAAGGCTCTGAAACTCATTAGTAAGATGGATATTTTGGTTGAAAATGTGGAATGGAATACAAATTGCTGTTCTTTATATTTCAGGATTCTCAGATTCGTCAGAGTACAGCTTACAGTTTACATCAGCCTCAGGGAAACAAGGAACATGGCACTGAACGAAATGGGAGTCTGTACAAGAAAAGTGATGGGTAAGTACTGCTGGGCTCTAGTAGGGAAAAGTATGTCTTAAGACCAAAGTAATGTGATAATGTATTAAAGATTGAATCATTTTTTCTTTTTTCCCTCTCTTTAAACCAGAATCAGAAAAGTGTGGCAGAAAAGGAAGTGCTCAGTTAAAAATGGTTTTCTTACAATTTCCCATGGTACAGTAAGTATTTGTTTACAGTATTTTATGTACATGGTTGCTAATACAAAAAGACAAATATGCTGGTCTATATTTATAATCTGGAGTTAGCTACATTCCTGATGCAGTGTTTTGAATATGATGGATACATTTTTCTAAGGCAGTGTTTCAGAAATGTATCAAGACATACACAGTATCTAAAAATACAGCTGCTTTAATGCTAAAGACTGCTAATGGAAAAAAAAAGTTTTCTTTTTAAGGACTGCTTTTATTCTTATAAACTGTTCATATTTTACCAGACTACCTAAAAATCAAATTTTAACTTCAGTATGTGGAAAATATATGGTTGGGTGCTAGCTGTCTTCTACTTGTGGGTAAAACAATTTTTATGTTTACAAGACAATCTAAAAGAATGTTGGATCTTTTCTCTCACTTAAATTACTCTGTTATGAAGGTAACTTTCTGGAGAGTAACTACTGAAGAAAAGTAACTGAAGCCAAAGTCTAGCAGAAAGATGAAATAGAATGCATTAAAAGCTTCTTTGCTACCAATATTTACAGCATAGTAACTTTTAATGCTTTATACTTAAAACTTTGGGCTTTCCTACTTCCTAACTTTTACACTTGGCTGTGAACTCAGTTATTTCCCCTTTCCCTTACCTTTCTCTTTTTTAGCTTGCTTTCTTGAAACTTGGGTTTCTTAGAGCAAAAATCAAGTCAGTGGCAGTATTTCCCATTCTTTGTCCAATAAAGAGTCCTGTTTCTTGATCCTCTTATGAACCCTTTTGCTCTTTATCTTGTTATGCCTGTTGCTATGACTACAAATTGACCCTGGCAGCAAAAATGAATCAATCCCACATTTGTGCATATAACCAGAAGCTGTTGCTTTTTGAATTGACAGCCAGGAGCTAGGGAGTGCAAAAGAGTCACTGCTCCGACTTTGGAATTCTCCTCTCTGTTTGAGTGTGTCCTTGCTAGAGTAAAATCTGTCAGTATTTCTATACTAATGTCTCTGTGTCCTGTCACTGGACTTGTCATTGAATGTGCGACAACAGGAGTGGACTTGGGGCAGCTTAGAGGTAGCAGAGTCTACAAAATCCACTTGTAGAGCAAAATGTTCAGACTTCTATGTACAAGTGCACTTACTGAGTTCTACCAAGACACCGATTCTATATATGAGTTTTCTACCGGATGGTCACACATTCTTAGGAATTCTAAGTTCCCACTGAAATCTGTGCAGCTGTAGCTGGGAATCAGTTACTTAAATTAGATACTTAAATGTGGGGTTAGCTGTGTAGGTTTCACAAGTGTGGTTTTGATCTTCTTTTAATAAAAAAAATTAGAAGAGTATCTTCTCATTTTAAAACCACTTCTGTTTTTCCTTATTTGCTATGTTTCTCCATATGCATTGGTGGCAGCTCTGTGCAAAATAAATAAATAAATGAATAAATAAATCTACACGTACGTCATAGACACTGAAATGGGTAGTGGCAATTTCTATTTCTTAAGGATTTTCTGGGCTACTCTGAGTAACTTCTGAGATTTTTGGAGCAACAGCACTGATTTCCAAGCATCCTCGGTGCTGATACCGTATCAACTAAAATATGATGTGCCATCATCTCTTCCCAGCTGTTCATCAAAATGAACCATTTCTCAGAAATTCAGTAGTCAGTTTTGTTTACTCCGTTAAATAAAAATGTATAAGTTTCTTCCCTTTAAAGGTTATATTTTCTTCATGGGGTTTTCCACTTTGGTCTTGTAGCTTTCCTTTTTTGGGTTAGTTTCTACAACAGCTGTCTTCAGGCAGTTCCACATGCTTTATTCTCACCCACATTTCCCTGTCAAGTGGTCTGCTGTTATGGATGGGGAAAGTATGATTTCTTCTAACCTAGCTATAATGTTGAACATGCCTGTGTCAGAGTATGTGCAGGACCTGGATTTTTAGGCATCTTCAAATAAATTAGTATTCATGAAGCAATGTGCAAGATAAAGATTGGCTGAAAAATAGACACTACTTCTTAGTGTAATTTTTAGCAACTGGAATGTTTTTTGACATCTACCTGACTACAATTTAACATACTCAGATGAGTAAAACAGTAACAGAGACCAACTGAACAATATAAACAGGAATTCACAAATGGCTTCAGGATCAAGAAGCACGAAGGTAGAAACTTGAAGATTCATGGTTTGGGTTGGAAGGGCCCCCAGGAATCAAGTTCTAACCCCCCTGCCACAGGCAGGGCTGCCAGCCACTAGATCAAGTAATGGATCAGATTGCCCACTGCCCCATCCAGCCTGGCCTTGAACACCTGCAGGAATGGGGCATCCACAGCCTCTCTGGGCAGCCTGTTCCAGCATCTCACCACTCTCTCGGTAAAAAAAAACAAACTTACCCTCAAAGATTCCTCAAAGATAGTTTGAGTTTCCGGAGAGTAAATGGTATTTGGTCATGTTCTGCAAATAGAGGACTATGAAAGTTCTACTATCAAGGAATTTTGTTATGGTTTTGGTACTGGATATTAAATACGTTAGAAATGTATACACTGGAAAGCTTACTGCTATGGCAACTAAGTATATTTAAGTATAACTCAAAAAATGAGCTCAAAGTGTCATTTTGAAGATGCGTTCTTGCATCTTCATGTTTCTAGTGTCAACTCTTGTTGCTCATAGGGTAAAATAATGAAAGCTGTGTGTCCTTTTACAACTAAAATGAATGTCTGTAATTTGATAAGCTGTTCACTAGGCAGAGAATGCAATGTGGTTCTCAATTAATTGTCATTTCAGTGCTTCCAAAACCTCTCATGGGTACAATTTAGTTGACACTGCCCAGCTAGTGTCCTGGAGGTTTCAAAACATGCATGACTTTATGTTATGTCTGGTGGCTGGGTTGGGCAAAGAATGAGCTTGCTTGTTTCCAAGAGGGCTATAACTTTTTTTTTTTTCTTAAACAGGAAAAAGTGCGTAGTAGTTTCCCTTATGTTCTTCCATGGTTCTGATGTCTCACTAACCTTCGAATAGAATTCTGTTGTTTTCCATTTTTGGCCAGCTGCAACATTTTCTCATATTGTTTCAAGGATTCTTCAGACTTGTTGTTCATTTCTTTTTTGAATGAAATGTTTCCATCAATAAATGTGGAAGATATTAAGAAGATCTACATCTCTTATGATTGATTGCAAGTCAATAACATTAAGTGATAGTTCAGCTTCATTTGATAATAATTCTTGTTCTTAGATGATTAAATCTTGTTTTAGCAACTTGATATGTTCAAAAGGTTAGAACGCAGCACTAAACATGGTAATGTATTCATGTGTACTTCTGTCTTTACAGTAGTAATTTCTTAATTCCTAATTCATCAAGCCAAGGTTAAAAATAACTGTATAGATCCTACTATGGATCTGGAAGACTGGTAGATGAAGGGAAAGAAGAGATTGGTGCAGAGTTGCTATTTGAAAAGTCTTTGTAGCCTTTATGAGACTTTTTGAAAAGGAAATTTGCTTATTCATTTTGCTTTTAATAAAGCACTGTGACTCCTTACTCATAAGGAACTTACATTTGCGAGAGGAACTTGACTAGAAAGTATCTGTCAGAGTGTGTATACTTACATACTCTTATATACTTGTATAAAGTATGTATAGAGTATAATACACTGTTTAACCACGGTTTTTTGATAATAAACTGCCTGAGCTTAGTTTTGCGCATGCTTGGTGCATAACTTTTGTGTGCAGACTTCTTAGTTTCCTCCAGTGTGGAAGGCTGGTGCAAGGAGCCATCTGCTGAGAGTCTTTCTTCACTGGTTATTGAAAATGTAGATTAATTAACTTTTTAAAACTAAATGTCTAAATGTTAGAAGCTTAAACTAAAGTAAAATGAATCTGTCTCTTTGTTATACTTGATGGTTTGAGATAAGTGATATTGGTTAGGTGATCGAAGGACTATCAAAGAATAATTAAAAGGATATTTTCCCCTCCCCTCTTACAAAATGCTAGTGTTAGTCCAGTTATCAGTGAGCTAAATGTAAGAAAATGTGATTTACAAAGCCATTGTTCAGAAGAAAACATAATTAAAAACCTGGGTATCTTAAAAATTGAAGCAGCAGTCATTCGTCAAGTCTTTCTGGCACGCTGGATGTTATCCTATGTTTTGGGACTGCAGGGCTCAGTCAGTATTAATATACTAAAACTTGTATCTTGTTTTATCTTTAAATAGGCTAACCGACCTCCAGCAAAGCTCAATCTGTTAACCTGCCAAGTGAAAACAAACCCAGAGGAGAAAAAATGTTTTGACCTCATATCACGTAGGTTTGTTGTTTAGGTTTTTTTACTTGCAGTTAACACTAAAGGATTTTGCTTCGTTTCTGAAGATGTTTCAACACTAAAGTAAAATGCTAAAGAATGCTAAAATGAATTACAATAAAGGAAGGGCTTTATGAAGTGCCCTTCCTAGGACAGTTTACCATTTCACCCTTGTAGCGTAATGCAAGTTAACTGCACCTGTGTCTTTGGAAAACTGCTTGTTTTTAGAGCTCTGCTTGTTCCTTCATTCCATATCACTTTGTGCCCCTTACCAAGAGTAACAATGCTTTTGCTTTGACATTACTCTTCTTATGTCCTTTTGTGCTCCTCCACACTCCCCCTGCAATTTTTGTACCTTAGGAATTTTCAGCATAAAATATCTTTCTGTCACCAGTTCTACTCATCAACTATTCTAA
Source organism: Lagopus leucura (assembly GCF_019238085.1). NCBI lineage: Eukaryota > Metazoa > Chordata > Aves > Galliformes > Phasianidae > Lagopus > Lagopus leucura. Next base: position 8,376,348 of record NW_024962252.1, on the reverse strand, counting down.
TTTTAAAGCCAACCACATCACTGAACTGTGCTGTCATTTCTTTCTTGGACTTAAAACGTGTCATACGTTTTTATTGGATTAGTACAGCGTGATACCAGTGCTTAGAACTATGAAAGTAGTAGTAAATAGAACTTTTTGTTCTATGTAGTTGAAAAAGCTTAGGGCTTATCATGATGGTATCTTTTTCTTGAATTGTATCTTGTAACTTTGTGTCTGTTTGGTTTGCATTTGTTGATTATTTGGAAGAACGTTGAAATCTTTTCTTAGATACATTGATGAACTCAAATATGGAGTCTGTATTCTAGACACACTCCTCCTTGCACCCAACAAAACTTCAGACTTAAGATTACTAAGGATATATCTAGAATATGGAAACTTTCCCCAGGTGCTTGTGCAGGAAAAGCTCAGCTCTGAAGACAGGTTTCTGTTTAAAGAGGAACAAATCCTCGTATGTAAACATAGATGAGCTAACTGTACCCAGTATGAGTGAAACGTGATGAGTAGGCTTTTTGCCTGTCAGTACTCCAGGGATGAGACTAGAGAGTCAAACGTAATCAATTTTAGATTTTTCTGAGTTTTCTGCAAAAACAGTTTTGTAATCAGTCTGTGAAATATTTATTATGCAGATGACAGGACATACCACTTCCAAGCTGAAGATGAACAGGAATGTCAAATGTGAGTTACTTCCCTAATTTTATTTCTGATGTTTGTGTCCAACTCAGACATTACCTTGAACTTTAGAAGTGCTGAAACATTTAATAGCAAAATATTCCTGCCATTTTAGATGGACATCTGTTCTACAAAACAGCAAAGAGGAAGCTTTAAATAATGCATTCAAAGGAGATGATAACACAGGAGAAAATAATATTGTCCAGGAACTGACAAAAGAAATTATATCTGAAGTCCAAAGGATGACTGGAAATGATGTGTGTTGTGACTGTGGAGCACAAGGTGATTCAATTAAGCATATTTCTAATAGGTAAAACTGTTGTGTATCATGAGAGTGATATTTGACACTTTCACTTCTACTGCTTATCTCACAAAGATTATAGATGGAGTAGAATATGCTAATAATTTAATTTACACTGTTTTAGTAAGATTGATTTGTTGTATGTATATTTTAAGTGGAGGGAAATTGTTACTGGAAAGGTAGCTTTTATGTGATGTGTTTTGTTAGTTGTTCCTGTTGCTGATATAAATCAATTGAGCTTTTTTAGCTCACACCGTAGATAAGATTTGGGCAAATTTGGAGAACAGTAAGATACTTGAATCATTTTCCTAATACAACATTTTTCCCCTTTTTTTGTTTGAAAGTGAGCCAGGGTATTGGTCTAAGACTATTATTTATTTGGAAGAGAATGCACTTGCTGACTGTAGTTTGCTGCATTGAGTTTTGTTGATCTGTGATTTTCTGCTTTTATGCTTTTTAAATTCCTGCTGTTTGCTGTGCTATTTTATGTTAGAGAGGCACTGCAGGACTTAGGCTTTTTGATCTGACGCTTTATCTGAAAACATCAGTTCTGAACCAGTCTGCATTTTTGTAGATGAGTAACTTCCAGCAATAGATATGTGTAGAATTGTGAGAAGTGTCAATCCTGCTGTCTTTAAAGATGATTCTAAATATCTGCTATCACATGTTATCAAATAATTTTAAGCATTAAGATTATTTTAAAATAAATAATTTCAAGCAGCCTAATTCTCCTGAAATTATTTCCTTAACTTGAAAATAATAGGATTTAGCAAGAATGCAAAATAGCAGGAAAAAGGGCAAGGAAGGGTAATGAATGATAGTTGAGTGACAATGCATTGTAGTGTGGTACTGTATGTATGCTTCTTAATCACTGCTGCTTCACATAAACTAAAACATACTTGAAATAAAGAGAAAAACTCTAAGGCATTGTTAGTTTAGTTTCCATTGCACCTAAAGTGACCTCTTTAAGAATGCAGTGACATTTTATTGGTGTGTTATAAAAGAATGGTGTTTCAAGAATTGTAATTACTGAAAGTTGTGGAAAATGACAAGCTAGACTATCTCAGCAGCTTTCTTTACAAACACAAAATTATAAAAAATGTGTTTCCACTGCTTGCCCCATAGAAAATCCTGGCTTATGATTCTCAATAGAGAAAATTAAAAAGCATAAATACTGGAATCTGATAATTTATGTATGATAATCTTATTTTTTCCAGGAGATCATTACTGTGTATTACATTTTCTAGAATGAAGTCATTCCCATAAATAATTTTAATCCTGTGAGTACTTTTTGTTTCAGATCCTACCTGGCTTTCAACAAATTTGGGAATTCTAACTTGCATTGAATGCTCAGGAATCCATAGAGAACTTGGTGTTCACTATTCCAGAATGCAATCACTTACATTAGATGTGCTTGGAACATCTGAACTTTTGGTAATTAAATTGCTTTTATTGACTTGAGTAATACTGAAAATACTTCCAAAACAAGTGTGTTTTGATATATTGTTCCAATCTTGAAAATCATCTCTGGTAGCGTAAACTTTGCCTGATCTTAGAATTCTAATTAATAAAGGCTTAATATTTTTGTTTTCCGAGTCTTCCTACTCTTGGTTGCTCTTCAAACAGCTGTTTGACATACAAATATAAATATGCCTCTGAGATTAAAAATTGAAGGAGTCTGCAAATACTTAGCATGTTAAAATTCTAAAGATGCTGAATAATTAGTCATCAGAGGAAAAAATTTGTGTGTTTGGCTTTGATACACAGAGAGGTAACCACTATCAGCTGCTCTTTCAGTTTGTTTGTCTGTTAAATCCCAGTTGAAAACTGTTGTCCAATAAGTTACCATGATTGGTTCTTGATCACTGATACAGTAGCAGAAATAGAAATAAGAAACCAGAAGTCCTGGCTCCCATTCTCTCTTGTCCTCCCTCTAGTATGTGCATGTCCAGTGACTGAACATATCTTAAGTGAATTGTGGATGTTTGCTTTTGGTTTTGTTTTTTTTACCAGCTTGCAAAGAATATTGGGAATGCTGGTTTTAATGAAATTATGGAATGCTGTCTGCCAGTTGATGAGATGGTCAAACCTAATCCAAGCAGTGATATGTAAGTAAAGAGCTACTTACTGGAAAAAAGGCAGGCATGTTATTTGGCATTGCTAATGACTTGTCCCATTATGGTTTGTGCCAGCACACCATGAAAGATGTGTGATATCTTAAACTTATAATCATGGAGTAAGCTTTTATTTTTTTCTTGATGCTTTACATAGCTGTTTTATTGAATTTTATCTGCTTGTAATTTCCGTAATAGAATTCTATTACCAGCTCTCCAAGTCATGAGTTGTGAAACAAGAAGAAATAAGAGATTACCCATTAAAGAATTTTAAAGACATACAAGGGCACAAGGATCTGAATTTAAACCAAAACTATTTATTTTGTGCTTTTTAAATACAAAATAGAAATGAGAATGAAGTGAGCATTTTATCTGACAGGTACTAAATACCTGTTTTGTAGAGACTCTGCCCAGGACTCCAGTCCGTAACTGTATGGAATAAAGAGAGAACATTTAACTGAATTCCTCGAAAACACTGAACTGTGATGGCAGAGACACAGCAAGGACAGCTGCCAACTTGGCTGTATAGGAGAGCTGGTAAACAATGTAGAAACAAACCCAGAAGAGCGGCTTTGGATAACACTATTTATATGTTATCTAGACTTCCACCATTCTGACATAGCCAGTATAAAATGCTTCAGTTAAAATAATTTTGACTACTTCTATCCATAATTTTTAAAAAAAAAAAATTAATAATTAAAATTGCTCTCACTGAATGCTAAATCAGTAGCATAGAATACTTTAAAAAATGATCCTGAAAAGAGGCACTTTTTAAAATAAAAAAGGAACACCATTCTCTTCTTCAGGGGCAAAAGCTATCCATTAGTTCAATCTGTTGTTCATCGATTTTTTTATTTTGTATTTTTCCTTTTGCCCATTGTTGTAATGTTGAAGATGATACATTTTGTCTTTGTCTAACGCTTTCTGAGCAATATTATGTACATCCCAAGAGCTGATAAGGAGTTAGGCTTATGAGAGTCGTGCCAGGTCTTGTCTTACTGTGATGGGAAGAAGAATCGTCATTTGTTAGTTATGTATTAGCAGCATAAGAGGTCATTCATATACTGATTCAGATATCCTAAATGGTAGTTTTCATCTCAGTTTGGAGGTGAAACTAAAAACTCTGCTACCTTCTCTCTGTTCTGGCTGTGGCGAACAGTTGCTTTACAGACCATAGTCACTGCAGTGAACATAGATTGAAGGCCTGGATAGTCTGACCAGACATAGACTTTTGTGTCCCATGCCTTCCATTCCTTTCCAGCACACGGAGGAGTACAAGTCAGGAAAACATCAACCTGAAAGACTGTTGCTAGCAAAACAGATTTATGAAGCTTTGATTCAGAGGGAAAAAAACTTATGGTCTGTTTTGATATTGACTAATTAATCTTCTGTGGTTCCATTTTGTCTTGAAAATATGAGATGCCATATATTTGATGAATATTTTAAGAAGAAGAATAATGAGAAATACAGGCTTTCTCAGCTGTTATTTCAAATGACTTGCATGGATCTATGGAAGTTCTAGCTAAAAAAATATAACAGTAAATTATATTCAATTTCAGGAATGCAAGAAAAGATTATATTACTGCCAAGTATATTGAGAGAAAATATGCAAGAAAAAAGCATGCTGACAATGCAGCTAAATTGCATGCTCTTTGTGAAGCTGTCAAGTCAAGAGACATTCTTGGATTAGTTCAAGTGTATGCTGACGGTGTAGATCTCACAGAAAAAATCCCACTGGCCAATGGACATGTAAGTGTGGCAATTTTTATTAGAAAAAAAGGTTATTAAAAAGTGCAGTATGCTCTTATAATTAAAAAGGACTTTGTTTTCTAATGGAGATAAGATTTTAAGTGGTGCTCTGTACGCTTATGTTATTCCTAGGAGCAAGATGAAACAGCACTCCACCTCGCTGTTAGATCAGTTGATAGAACGTCCCTCCACATAGTTGACTTTTTAGTGCAGAACAGGTGAGTTTGTTGAAAATACTAAAATGTTATTGACTCTGCTTTTCTGCCAAGTAATACTTTAAATTATTTTTATTATCTGATTTTATTATTTAAAAATGTAATTTTATTATGCAAAATGTAATTTTGTTATTTAAAAATCTTGTAATGATAAAGGCTTATTGATACAGTGTAAGAAAGTGATTTTAATCAGCATTCCCCTTCTTCCTCATACTCCAACAGTGGCAATCTAGACAAGCAGACGTGTAAAGGTAGTACAGCCCTCCACTACTGCTGTCTGACCGACAATGTTGAGTGCCTCAAATTGCTGCTGAGAGGGAAAGCTTCCATTGAAATAGGTAAAAGGGTAATGTGTACTTCAGTTTCATATTTGTCACTGCTGCAGATAAGAAAAACACAAGGGTGGAATACATGCTTTTTCTCCTCACCTGTTTTAACAGCTCTGTGAATAGTAATTGTTTGAAAAAAATCAATATTCATTGCTTATTTCAAGTTTAAATTGACCTGTGCATTGTACTTGTTTTTAAACAAATCTTGGTAAGCATTGAGATTTTCGACTGACACCTGGCCTAATTATGCACTGCCCTTTCATGGCCATCATTCCATGTGTGTGACACATTGACTTGCTACTGCTTATCATATTCACTGGGCTGGTCTTAGTTGGACCTACATACAAAGGGAAGAAATGAATTCTAGGTTGTGTTGGTATATTACTTCATTATGTGCTTGCAGGTATATCTTTGTCTTTAGCAATGGACAGTAATAATGACTCCTATTGTCCTATCTTTCTTTTCTTGATATAATGCAGCTAATGAGTCAGGAGAGACACCACTTGATATAGCTAAGCGCCTAAAGCATGCTCACTGTGAAGAATTGGTAAGTGTGACATCTTTCCTTATGTTTGTTGATTTATAAGCAGAAGTATGTCTGAATAAGTGCTTACAATTGAATATTCAACAAAAATTTTCCAGAGTAGTTTTCTGCTTAGGAAAAACAATAAATGTATATGCTTTCAAGAATTTTTTTTTCTTAGAATCTTTGGAAATGTTTTACTTACTGGGGCCAAAGGATGGTTGTGATTGAGATATTGGAGTCTCATCCACAAAAATTTTGTCAGACAACCTATTGAAATTGAACCAGTAAAATACTTTTTAAGGGTTAAGGCCATAGAAATGAAGTTTGCTACCATCACTTTGTCTAATAAGCCTGGAAAATTGACTGATGGGGTCAGGGTGCCTTGATAAGTGAATCTGTTTCAAAACATCTGCCACTGCAGCTGATTTCTTTGACTTGCAGTTTCTAAGTTGAAGCAAATTGGTTGTGGTGTTTCTTGTCAAAAATTGGAGAGTGGGCCTGTAATGCAAAGACTGGTTGTTTTTGATTCCTTTGTGCTGTGGTTGGTCAGAGCATCACTGTTTGAACTTACCCCATTGTAATGACTTTCCAAATTACTGAAGTTCGTTTCTAAAACAAAGGTGAGATTTGTACTTGGAAACCAGAGCTCCTTCAATGTGTGATTCTTGTTTGTTTTCAGTTATGGTGTTTTAAAAGTAAGTTCTGCACGTACCATAGGTGTCAACAGTCATGTTTTATTCCTCAGCTAACTCAAGCACTGTCTGGAAGATTTAATTCTCATGTTCATGTAGAATATGAATGGCGATTACTCCATGAAGACCTTGATGAAAGTGATGATGATGTGGATGAAAAGTTACAGGTTTGCATCACTATTAATTTTCTGTTCATGTATCAGTGTAAGTAAGCTGTTTGTAATGCTCTCAATAAGACTTCATACTATGGGAATGAAGATACTGCAAAATGACATTTTGTGGTAAAATGCAGTAGCTTAAATGTTAGTTTCTTAAATTACTATTTATCTTCTGTTTAATGTAAAATGTTTTTTTAAAAAAAATCACATCTGGCTAATTGCAGTCGGGTCATTGGTCATGTTTTCTTCTTAATGGAGTGAATATACATTCAGTACAGTTGTTATTTTTTCAATATATTAGAAATATGTAGGTCTTCTGATCTTGAAGCAGAAGTAACATGCAAGGAGAAGGCCATTACAAAGAGATATACCTTACAGTACCTCCTTGTTTTTGTGAAGCAGCTCCACTGATGGCTATAGTTTTGTTTTCAGTGGCACTAAAGTTGTGCATTAAATTAAGCATTTTCAGTAATGGCGAGACTGTCTTAATTCTGTATCTTCCTGTGCAAATACCTTTTTTCTCCATTTTCATACTTCACAAGTTCCAGTATTGGGGTGGTGCTGCTGGGTCACAGAACTGCACAGAATGGCTGAGGCTGGGAGGGGCCTCTAAAGATGCTCTGGTCCAACCCCGCTGCCGGAGTGGGGTCAGCTAGAGGCTACTGCCCAGAATTATAACCAGATGGCTTTTGAAAATCTCCAAGGATGGTCACATTACGAGTATTCATATTACAAAGTATTCCGATGCCATAGGAACTTGATTCCATTTAAAAATAACAACAACAAAAAAACCATATTTCCCAGTTTTGGGATCAACTTAAAAAGTATTTAAGCACCTAAACATACAGACAGGGAACAAACTACTAAGCTTTGGTATCAGAACAACTTTGAAAAATGGCTTGCCAAGTAATTTGAAATGGTGCATAGGCTCCAAAATACAGCCTTCTGGAATGTACTCTATGTAGAAGTATTACGTAGAAGTATTGAACAGATTTTTGTGTGTGTGTGTGCAGAGTTCTTATTGCTTGCACCTTTCTTGCTTTGTTTGAAGGCGCAAAAAATACCCAGGAGCAAGTACAATAGAGATGAGCAATATTTGCTGCTCTCTAGATGTTAGCACAACTATTTTTCTGTTGAAAGTAGCTAAGAAAAGAATCCTTTATCCTATGGGCAATTAAACTCAACTTTTCATTCTACAAATTTTGATATTCTAGTATATCTCCTGCAAAGTTCCCCGTATCAGGCAGGGTGTAAATTGCCAGTACTTCAGTGATTAATAACATAAAACCAGATCTTGTGTGTTGGGTTTTTTAATTTCTTTTCAGAAATATTAAAACCTCACAGTCATAGATTCATTCTTTCTTTTCCTTTCACAGACTGTGTTTAAAAATAGGCCATCAGATTTTTGGAACACTTGAATATTTTGGAAATGAATTTTGACATCAGCAGGTTTGCTCTGTTGCAAAATGTCCCTTTGGGAGGGTCCTGTCAGCAGAGTTCTTCTCCCATGTCTTGTCCCCTTAGAGCAGGAGAGCTATTACCTCTGACAGTTGACTTAACAAAGAAGTCAGAGTTAGCAAAGAAGAGTAAAAAAGCCACCACAAGTCCTCCCTTTCAACGAACAATTGTTACCTTTTGGGAATTTTCTTAAGATTTTTCTTGAGGATTTTGGTATATATGCAAGAATCTGTAATTTGTGGGCTGTGAAATCCAGTCTTTCTAGTATATCCAAACATTTGTGTATTTCTGTGTACTGTGTCGCCATTCAGATGGTAACAGAAGTAATAGTGACCTTTTTGATAAAGCAGCTCAAAACTTTTTCCTGCAGTAAAACCTAGGCAGTTTACAACCAGATGTCTTCTCTGGGACACTGAGTCCAGAGATTTCTTTTATAAATTTCGATCCATTTTTTTCTTCACATTATTGTTGCCAGTTGCCTTCTGTGCCTGTTCTTTTTCTCTGGCCAGCCACTGACTTCCACCTCATCTAAAAGTTATCTGCTACTACTCAGCAGTGAGGCTGCTGTAATGAAATTGATTCTTCACTGCCCACTATCACTAGACTTATTCCACAGGGAATTTTGAAAGAAGATTAGTGGCTATTAATCACAGGCTAGTGTCTGTGACTACACTGAATGCACTGATGCATATTGCTGTTGCTTTGCATCACATGTGTGTGATCTGAATTCAGTTTGTGGGTGTCAGTGTATTAGTTAAACTTGTCTGTCTTTCTTTCAAATAAATGTTATCATCTTTGTCAGAAAGGATAATTTCTGAAATGGCAGCTCTTTTAGTCTAATCTGAGCCTAATCTGAAAGAAAGCAAAGACAATCCAGCTGATTTCTGCTACTATTTCACACCCAACTGTCTGATTCAGCCTTACTGTTTGCCTCCAATCTAGCTCAGAGTTGAGCCTGTATCAAGCTTTTTCGGTTAGTATCAAGCTGTTTCAGTGAAAGATAAGTCAGCAAAGCAAAAAATAAATCTAATGGTTTAGAAAGCAGAAGCAAGTATGGGCTGAAATGAATGTCAGAACCAGGACAGTGGAGATATCAGGTAAGGAGAGGAGTCATCTAGCAAAGAGTGGCGCTGCTAAGCCAAAGGAAAGGCAGGGATTAGTGCAGATGGATGGCATTCACACTGTTTTGAGCTATCACATTGTGCTGCAACACGTCTAAAGCCTACCTGATCTTACATGATCTATCCAGAGAAGGCTGTGAATGTGTTCAGAGGAAACTGGATTGCCTATTCTTAAGACTGTCAATGAAAGTCTATTCTGCTCAAATGCTTTTACTCTGAATAGTTATTTTAATTTCATACAGACAGTGCAGCTGAGTGTTTATCTAACACTGTTTCTAAAGTCTTATTTAATTACACCCTCTGAACTGTGGAATGTTGCAACCATTCCTGCAACAGCCATATGAATTTTTTACATGAGCTATTTTAATGGTTTGATAACAATAATTATCGTGCTTGCTGTTGAAACAGGAAAACTAACATTGCGTGCGTGGCAAACAGATGACTCCCTGCAGATCACAAGGACAGCTAATTGGAGCTCATTTGATAATGTGCATAGGTTGAGTGGTGTTCTATCCCCTCTGCCAATTAGTTTTCCTACTGCTGCTGTTATTAGTGAGCTCAAAAGAGTTCATGAGAAGTCTGGGCTACTGATGTGTTGTAGCTTGAGCTACAGGTAGAATACTCAGATGCAGTTCTGTCTTGTTTTTGAGATGAACCTCATTGGTTTGGGATCTAACGCTCCTGAACTTTGTATGAGGCTTAGATTCTTCGATTGCTTGAATGTTTTTTGAAAAATATTACATGATATTTTTATGCAGGAACACTTGATCTATTCTGAATTTCTGTACTCATTACTATCTACAGCAGTATAGTTTGTATAGGCCTTTCAAGGTCCCTTCCAATCCCTGACATTCTGTGGTTCAGTGTGTATATACAGAATACAGTATTATTGTATAGGAGCATGCTACAAGAGAAAATGGAAGAACAACTTTTTGAAATGCAATTCACATGATTTTTTTTATTAACATGCACGTTTCCTGAAAGGTGAGGAGTATACATTCCAGATCATGTATTAGAAGCAGTGAAAATGCATTTTAGAAGCGATTTGACTATCTTGGAATCAGTAACTTTCTATTAATAAGTGAGTACAAATAACACAGTATCACTGAGCACTTCTGTTGTTGTATTAAAGCAACCCAGTCCTAATCGGAGAGAGGACAGGCCCGTCAGCTTCTATCAGCTTGGATCTAACCAACTTCAGCCTAATGTAGCATCGTTGGCAAGAGATGCAGCAAGCATTGCTAAGGATAAGCAGAGGGGATTTATGCCAAGTATACTGCAGAATGAAACGTACGGAGCAATACTCAGTGGCAGTCCGCCTCCCATTCAACCTTCAGTACCTGTTACAAGTAGTGCACCTCCTCTACCTCCAAGAAATGTTGGCAAAGGTACTAACACTGGAAAATATGTTAGATGATTGGGACCGTGATCATTTTTTTCTTTCATTTTCAAGTTTTCTTTTACAGTTATTTTGAACAGGTAAGTATTGGAACAGTTTGTTGTTACCTTCATCTTGCATATTTGAAGTGAATCTGCACAACCAATTCTGAGTTTGATTTGCAATATAAGTTCAAGAAGGTACACAGCAGTGTGTGAGAAAATGATGCCAAGTAACTTCAATAAAATCAAACCTTTTATTAAAAGGAGGGCTACAGTAAATTTAATTTGGCAAGTACTTCTTACTTAAATTCCATCTTCTCTTACTTGTAGATGTCATTGTGGAAATTTATAGGTGCAATTTTCTTAATATTTGACTGCTATAGGAAATTGTTTGAATACGTAGGAAAAGGAGAATGTAAGCCAAACAAGAGAGATTTTTAGCATTACAGAGTCTTCTCTTGATAAATAAATGCTTCAAGGTTGATAAAATAAAATGGAGCAAAGTATAGATTCACAGTATGGAAAACTGGTATGGAAAATTGGAAGTAGAACAGATGCCGGAACGTAGGTGATCAGTAGAACAATATACATAAAATGTACTGGCTTCATCTCTGTTCAGGAAGGATGCAAAATCTACCATTAAAGCTGACTCCTAAGTCTCATTCTTATGTTCATATATAATCTGTGTAGATATTGGAGAATTGTAGAGAGATTTGTATAGGTTGTCTTTATTCAATACACATTTAGTTGTGTTTCATTGTTTCAGTGCAATTAACAGCTTATTAGTATCAGTGCTGTTTATTAATCCACAATCTCTCATGGGTGCTAAACTTATGTAAAGTTAAAGTCCAGAAAGCAACTGTGTAAACACTTCATTTTCTAATAGATTCCAATTCTGTAAGAGGACATTAGGGATGCAGAATGTTCTAGGCTTGTGAGAGTGATGTCTGCCTTGGAAAGCACTGCACAGAAATTACAATACGGGGCTCCATGTGACAGTGATCATGGCTGAGATTGCAAATTGAACATTTGTGTAATATGGAAACTCAGTTGTTTGTTCCACAGAAGCGGCTGCAGCATAAAAGGAGGATTAAAATGTTTTGTGAGGAAAAAAGACTGAGAACAATAGAACAGCATGGTTCTGTGCTACTTTGAAAGAGTAGTGTGAGGCTGGCAGAAGTTTAGCTTTGCCTACAGCTATGTTTCTTGGCCAGGGTGGGATTCCTTCTACCTGACATTTTTGCATGAGGTATAAGCTTAATATCAGGATATGTTTTTTACTTAATGAAGAGGAATGCTTTCCCCACCAAACAGGAAAATCTCCCCAGTGTCTTGTCTTTTGGCTGTGAGGGAGCTTGCACTGTCCATTTAACTGTTAGATATTATCCCTAAATAAGTTACATAATTGGATAGTTAAAAAGACTCTTTTACCTTTTGATATTATTTTACCCATGGCAAACCATATGGTTTTACCCAGTGTTTGCCCTTGATTAAATGACACTTGAAATAAGGTCGTTTTAATTTCATTCCTGACTTCAGACTTGTTGGCACCAGTATAGTGTGACTTGTGCCAAGAAAGCATGCTGCCTGGTTCAGAGAGTCTATTAACTCATGTTCTTTACTCTAGCAGTGCATTAGCCTATTATTTTATGTGCTTGGTTATAAGCAATGATAGTATCGCCAGTCTTAGCTTCATGTCAGTAGCTGATATTGTTGTTATGCTTATGATGTATTATTATTATTATTCCTTTATCCTCTTAGCTTTAAGCTGTTCTTCAAGTCTTCTGAGCCTTTTATGCTTTTCCTTGCAACCTGATATTTATTCATACCTTAATCTGTTTTGTTTTTTCTTAGTATGATGCTCGTACTCTCAGTAGGGAAAAATGGCATGAGAAGTGCAAAATACTGGCCTTGTGATGAAGGCCTGTAGTGTGCTTTTTACGAATGGGCAGGCAGCTCTTTAGAATGGAATCATTTAGGAGACTCTGAAAAAGCAGTACTGTGTAACCAATTCTAGTTTCATGCGTACCTATTATAGCTCCTTGTTTGGGTCAAATTCAGTTTTATGTCAATTCCAAATCAAAACTGATGTTTCACTTTGAGTCAGCAAGGTCTGCTAGTATTACGAGCGAGATCCTTTTTGTTTGGTATACTTGAGATGATTACAGCTATCAGCTACAGGTTAAAGAAGGTAGCAAGAAATGTCTTCTCTCTTGTTAAAAACATTCTACTTTTGAAGTGTTGGTCTACTTTAAAATAATACTAGAGACAAATTTTAGGGTAAAGGGTTAGTAAGACTTCTGCCAAAAACTTGCATATATTTTTTTTAGAGCAGATTCTGATTTCTGCTCTAGTATTCCTGGTATTGCAGGATGGCAGTAGTTCTAATTTGGTGAATATAGTGTATAGCTGCACAATTTTAAAAGCACAGGTGTCAATATTAACGCTTTGTGCTTAGGGTGAGCAAAAATAATAATGCAGTATTTTCCTCTCTTTTTAGTTCAGCCTTCAGTTCTTGGCAGTGGTATTCAGACAATTTCTTCATCTAATACAATGTGGAAGACAAATTCTTTAGGAGTGGAAAGTATAAGCAGGCAAAGATCTTCATCTGATCCACCAGCTATTCATCCCCCTGTGCCGCCATTGCGTGTAACATCTACAAGTATGTTTCCACTTTCCCCTGTTTTCCCTTCTGCTGTATCTAATCATAGTTGGCTTATTTTTCCATTTTCACAACTCATGCTTCCTCTTTTGGTGACTGTAGCTTTGGCCTGTCGTTCCCATCCAGTGACTTCGTATGAGCCGTCTTCTCCGACGTTCCAGTGAGGACTGTATGGTGTATTGCAGGGTCAACAGGAAATAGTACTTTACTATTAGAGTTAAAGAGCTTTCCACCTGTATGTATAGGTTTAATGATGCATTTCTCGTTGGTGACTTGTAAAGATAAGTGTTTCATGTAAGCCCAGGGCTCCAGGCTTCCACCTCTCCACCATTGTGCTCAATTCTTGCAGAACGTAATGTTCTTTAGACGTCTCATGCATCACCAACTGCTGTTGTGGTGTTCCAAGAATTCAGTAGAAATTTGAACTAATTACTAAACCTAATGTGAAGTTTCTTTGACTAAATGATGTCATAACAGGATTTTAAAAGAAGTTCCTCTGAACAGAATTTCTCAGATATTCACTCAGCTATTTTTCCGTAAAAATCAAACTGAGGGTCTTGATTGAGCAAACAGTATTCAGTTAAATATAGTCATATTCTTGAAAATATTAGATCAGAATGACTTTGTTAAGACACAAGAATTTTCAGTTTGTACTTAAATGCTTTGTTGAATGGAAGTACTTGTGAGCTCTCTGATCTTGACTAGGCGAAACTAAAGGTAAGCCTCGTTCCAGAGAGGTCTTCCTTCCAATGGAAGGATTGCTTTACATTTAAATTGTTGATTAAAAGTAGTATTTATCTGTGATAGAGATAAATGCTGTAACAGGAAAACCTGTGGATGAGAATCCAAGAGACAAAATGGTAAATCAAAGTCTAATTCCTTTTCACTGTCTAACTTCTTTCTGTAGATGTGCTTTCTCCTGCACCGCCGCCTCCAGTGGCAAAGACAGCCAGCATTATGGAAGCTTTGAGCCAGCAATCTAAACAGCAACCAGCTCCTCCACAAACTAAGCCAACCCCGCCACCGCTGCCCCCACAGCCTCCTAGTAGAGTTTCTCAAAGAAAGCCTATTCCTGGGTAATTGATGCCATTTTAGTATTTAATGCATATATTTCATAATTATTATTAACTTTTCAATTATGTGGCATGTAACATGAAAGTCTTCTAAAAGGCACACGCACCTTTGCCAGCGATGTGTTCTTAAGTATGCGAATGAACAGAAGACAGATACTAAAGGAAGTTACATTACAAGGATTCCCACAGTGAAAACAGGGTAGACTAGTGATTTAATGTTGGATGACTTGAGTAATATCTACAGAATGATTACCCTTGCTGGAAGTAAGAAGCCATGAAGAATAATCAGTTTCTAGTTTTCTTATAACAAGAAAGAGATAAGAAGATATTATGTCTGATTATGTCATTTGTTGTTCACGTGTTTGTCCTTCATTCAGTTCCATTCAGTATTTTCATTCATGGTGGAAGTAGACCTGGAGTAGAAAATATTCAGATTTGCAGGAAACAAAGTTAGAAGGGACCCTTGTCCTGCTGGTTGTGATTATATTCAAAGTAGCCTTGAAAAATGGCTGTAGTAGTCTAGGGAGAGGAAGGATGTTATTTATTAAGCAACACTTGGTACTGAGGAACAATCAGCTACAAAAACAGACTAAGGAGAATGGCAAAGTATGGTTAAACAGAAATCCTTTAGAGAAGGAATCTGCAAAGACATAATGAGGCACAAATAAAAGTTATTCAGAAGACTTAGGAATGAATCCTTCCAACTGTCTCAACATGTGACCCCTCATCTGGAGTACTCTATTCAGTATTGGGTATTGAAGTAAAATAAATACACAAAGTACTGTGGCTGAAACCAGGGGAGATCAGTAAGATAATGAGAAGTCTAGAACATATGGCTCTTATGATAAAAGTTCAGAAGAAATGAGTCTTATCTTTTAAAAAAAGAGAAATTGTAGCACAGATACAAGCCTTCCAATATATGCAACAAATTGGATGATGTCATTCCTTTTTATGTTTCAGGGAGGCTCTGAAAATAATATTGTGGTTTAAATTGTAGCAAGAATAATTTAGACGCCAGGGGAAGCTTTCCAAATGAAAGCACAGTGGAATATGTTACCAAATTTTCTAGGAATTTTTTTGATTCTCTGCCACTGAGAATTTGGCAGAATATAGCCTGTACAAACGTAGATAGTTATAAGATATAGGAGCATGTATACATATGTATGTCTGTGTGAGATAATATGTAGGGGTGATGCTTTGTGATGAGAGATAAACGGCCTCTGACCTTCGTTTCTAGCCCTCTGATTGTATATAACATACTGAGTAAAAGGGAGAAGCAACTTGAAGTTTGCTATAATGTAGACAATATATAATGATATAATAAATTGCACTGAAGAATATTAAAAAGCAATGGAATGGACTTCAGAACTTAAGAAAAGAAAATCAGCTCTATGCAAACTGCACAAATGGAACCTGAAATTATTCTTCTACCTTACATTTGTAGCTGAAATGCAGCTAATTGTCGGCTTGCTCAAAAATAAGGAAGCAAGCTAATATTTTAAAATTAAAATACCAGTCACCAAAAGATACTGATGATATCACAGGAACTTTGTAATTTGAAAAATATCTTGGATTCTTGTGGTTGGTGTCCTTATTTGTTTCTTAAATGGAAGAATTTCTTACTTCTTTGAACAGGTCTGAGAAGTCATCTGGCTTAAGTAACAAGGGGCAGTCTAGAGGACTTGGGGCTCTACAACAAACTGGTAATTATAGTTTATAGATTTATTTTGCTGCAGTTAATTATTATTATTTACATTGTAATGGGGCCAGTTATTTCATTTATTCTGTGCATTTACACAGTCAGTACCAGCATTCTTGTTTATTTTCTTGATTGTGTAGGCCTCAATGCTTAAAGCTGTTCTGCATGAATAGAGCAATATTTTAGCTACTGTTTTAGGGCACTGCAATAAAATATTGAAAGTTTGCATGGATTCTGTGGTGATTTTAGTGGAATTTCTCCTACCCAATATCCTTCTCTGTATGTTTTCTGTTTATTGGTTGTTACTGTGATAACAACGCAGTGAGAATTTTCTAGTCATTATCTGCTGTTACTGTTAGAAGTTTCCTGTGAAGGTACAGCATCTTGATGAAAATGGCCTTGATTAAGCAAGGAAAGTTCTAAGAGCGTGCAGTTTGTAATGAATGTGTGGAGAAGTGAAAAAATTGGTTCTGGTCTCATCTATTTTGTAGGGTTTTTTTCTCTTGTAACGTATCTGCAATATTAAATGTCTTGCAACACTAAAAAAAATCTTAAGTAACTGTATTTGCAAAAAAAAAAATAAACCTTTTTGGTGAAGAAGATTGTAGAAAAATTACACTGTTTTTTAGAAAGAACCATTAAAATGAAATACACATGGTATATAAAATTCTTTGTATCCTCCAATTTAGGATGATTCATTTAATTTTAATTTGCATTAATGTTTTTCCTTTTTTAAAAATATTTTTTAAAGCGTGCCTAAAATTTAATTGTTTTACTTGCCTTAGCAGCAGGAGAATCTTCTTCTGTATGTGAAATTCCAGCAACACAGACTGGTTCTACAGCAAATACTTTGGCACAGATCCAGCCACCAGCACCAATGCCAAGGAAATCCCAAATAGTAAGTAGACAGTCCGGGTTTGAACTTCATGAAATTTTCCACACACTATCAAACACACTCCTGAGATTAATAATCTGTCCTGCTAGAAGGAAAGTGTGTGAACCATGAAGAATACAAAACCCGTATCCCCTGTTCAGTGTGTGTGACCTCTGGTAGATATTCATGAAAACCTTGCTTCTCTTGCATTTCCTTAGTGATGGTAAATGATTTTTAATTAAAAAGAACACCAACAAAAAACAAGGTTTAAACCAACAACAGAGCTTGGATTCTTTGCTTGTATCTGAACGTGACACACACCACGTATAAAATGTATGGGTTATTGAGGGTAGATGAGCTTGACAAGTGCACAGTAGTAAGTTATTTGTATGTCATTTAAAACTTGATTCTTAAACTTCAGTGAAGTGGTAAGGGAGGTTTTTTGCTTTCTTTTATAATGGAAGTGGATATAATGATTTACCTAAGTACATCAAATGACTTCAGACTAGACTAGTCAGATCCAGGCTCAAAAGAAGAAAAATTGGATCTTTGGTGAATTAGTTATCTTTACAACTCTCTGTCATGCTGAGTATAGACAAATGACAATATAGAGATCCCATGCTCTTGAGGTGCTCTTTGTGACAAGGCCTGGGCTGTTTTGTACTTTGAATTCTGTGTAGGAACATGGTTCATTATAGCCTGAGAGGTGGGAGGTGTGCTGTTTCTGTCTCCAGAACTGTGTTATTAAGGGGTTATATTCTTTCTTCTGTCTCTCCATTCATTTTTCCTTAACTATGTCTGTTGAAATAGTAACTCTCCAGGACAGACTTCAGTGTGTTCATGTGCATAGTCTTGCACATTTGTTTGGTGCTCCTAGAACTCTTACTAGCTTTTGTCATCTGATAATATGAAAAAAGCCACAGAGACATCTGGAGTTCATCTTGCATTAGTTGGTACTGTAAAATCTTGTGTTTTCTTGCCTCTCCCTCTCTTGTTTAACCAAGTTAATGTCTGTCTTGCATCAGAATAACTTAGATGGTTTAGACTACAATAAAATTTAATGGTCTGGTTAGTGAGAAATGGAGTAGCTATCCCTTTTGCTTATATGCACTAAGGGAATTGCTGTTTCTGTAAAGCTGTTAAACTCTGATCCCAATTTCTTTTGTGTGTTTTGAGATTCAGATGTAAGCACTGGATGCATCCATTCAGCACACATGATAATTCTGAAACAGCTCCATGCCTGGCTTTCTGTATAAATTAAGGTCGTAGTAGTCCTGTATCTTGTTCACTCCTTTTCTCTTTCATAGGACAAACTGCTTTACTTTTGTGTGAAAGGGCTGTCCTGGCTGATTTTTAGAAACAGTCTGTCTCTACTCACTGTTTAATATTAGTTGCATGTAATGAGGAACATGTCTGACTCCACATACCTCCAGGGCACCAGTAGGCTGAATTTTTTGTCACTGAAAAAATCAGCTGGAAAATATTCTTCTGTCATAAGACAAAGAAGTAAGGGAAACCTGGCTCAGGTTGTATGCTAGTTAAGGTGCTTTAGCTAAATCAATCTAGCTAAAGCATCTTAGCTGAGATTTAGTCAAGGGCCCCCTCAGCTAAGGAGCTTTAGCTAGATCAGTCTAGCTAAAGCACTGGACTAAATCACTCCATTTGGCCTTATACTTCAATATTTTTTGCTATGTCTGCCAGAAATTACAGAAGTCAGCCCAGATTTAGGAAACAATTGCAGAAGTATTCCTTGAGTAAAGAAAAAGGTCTGGTTACACATATGTGTGCAGCCAGTGGCTTGTCTCCTATATAATGCATTTGCCCAATAGCCTGTTTTTCATTTAGAAAGTTCCTGATGCAGCGTTTTTTTCAGTGTATACTTGAGATTCTTGAAAACATTGTTGACATATGGAAAACTTCCCTGGAAGATGTTAGCCTCATGGGAATGGAGATTTATTTTAATTCCTTTGACATCCAAAGAACAAGAAATACTTGGAATTACAACCCTTTGAAGTTAGTAATTATGTCACTGTTGTACTGATGTGAAGCTTTTTCCTCTTGACAAAGTTAGTTGTGGTTCAAACTGCAACTTGGCTGAGATGGAGCAAAATCATTGTGATGCAGTGCAAGGCCATGGGGTATGCACACAAACAGAGCCTAAGGATATGTCTCATCTGGGCAGGACATGGTTTATACTAAAATGCAAATGGATGCTTGTGGATGAAGTCTTTTCACCCCAGCTTTCTGTTCCATGGCTGACCTAAGCAGAGACTAGGACAAGTTCCCAAACATGCACTGCATTAACATCTTTCTGTTGACTTAAATGGCACTTGCAGATCTGCTCTGACATCTTAAGGTAGAAACGAAAGACTTTTGGTGACTGCGGCTGGAGAAACTGGAGGAGTGGCTAGATTCATTCTAGAAAGCTTATGCTGTGCCTCCTTATCCTGCACCTCCCAACTCCTTGCATGGAAATCACTATGAGCATAGCATTAGTGTTGATCTGCAACAGGAATTGAAAGCAAATGCAGCAGCCGTAGGTAGCACGGGATCACAGAATCGTAGGGATTGGAAGGGGCCTCTAGAGATCAAGTCCAACCCCCCTGCCAAAGCAGGTTCCCTACACCAGGTCGCACAGGTAGGCATCCAAGCAGGTCTTGAACTTCTCCAGAGAAGGAGACTCCACCACCTCCCTGGGCAGCCTGTTCCAGTGCTCCGTCACCTCACTGTAAAGAAGTTCTTGCGCACATTTGTGCAGAACTTCCTATGCTGCAGCTTATGTCCGTTTCCCCTTGTCCTGTCTCCACTCACCACTGAAAAGAGATTGGCCTCACCACTATGGCCCCCACACCTCAGATATTTATAAACCTGGATCAGGTCCCCTCTCAGCCTTCTTTTCTCAAGGCTGAACAGACCCAGTTCACTCAGCCTTTCTTCATAGGAGAGATGCTCCAGGCCCTTCACCATCTTTGTGGCCCTCCGCTGGACTCTTTCCAAGAGATTCCTGTCTTTTTTGTACTGGGGAGCCCAGAACTGGACGCAGTACTCCAGATGAGGTCTTACCAGGGCAGAGTAGAGGGGGAGGATCACCTCCCTCGACCTGCTGGCCACGCTCTTTTTAATGCACCCCAGGATGCCATTGGCCTTTTTGACCATGAGGGCACACTGCTGGCTCATGGCCAGCCTGTTGTCCACCAGGACACCCAGGTCCCTCTCTGCAGAGCTCCTCTCCAGCAGCTCATCCCCCAACCTGTACTGGTGCATGCAATTATTCCTCCCCAGATGCAAGATTCTACACTTGCTTTTGTTGAACCTCATCCAGTTTCTTACTGCCCAGCTCTCCAGCCTATCCAGGTCTCGCTGAATGGCAGCACAGCCTTCAGGCGTGTCAGCCAATCCTCCCAACTTCGTATCATCAGCAAACTTGCTGAGGGTGGCCATTATCCCCTCATCAAGGTCATTGATGAAGATGTTGAACAAGACTGGACCCAGCACCGACCCCTGAGGAACACCGCTAGTTACAGGCCTCCAACCGGACTGTGCACCGCCAACAACGACCCTCTGCGCTCTGCCAGTCAGCCAGTTCTCAACCCACCTCACTGTCCACTCACCTATCGCATACTTCCTCAACTTTGTTACGAAGTTGCTGTGGGAGACAGTATCAAATGCCTTTCTAAAATCAAGGTAGACTACATCTACTGCTCTTCCCCCATCCACCCATTATGTGACAACATCATAGAAGGCCGCCAGGTTGGTCAAGCACGACCTCCCCTTGGTGAACCCATGCTGACTACTCCTGATATCCTCCTTTTCTCCCAGCTGTCTGGAGATGGCATCCAGCATAAGCTGTTTCATCACCTTTCCAGGGACAGAGGTGAGGCTGACTGGGCTATAATTGCCTGGGTCTTCCTTCTTGCCCTTTTTGAAGACCAGAGTGACATTGGGTATCCTCCAGTCTTCAGGCACCTCCCCCATTATCCAAGACCTCTCAAAGATGATGGAGAGAGGTTCAGCAGTGACCTCCGCCAGCTC
This sequence comes from Lagopus leucura, assembly GCF_019238085.1. Taxonomy (NCBI): domain Eukaryota; kingdom Metazoa; phylum Chordata; class Aves; order Galliformes; family Phasianidae; genus Lagopus; species Lagopus leucura. Next base: position 8,355,296 of record NW_024962252.1, on the reverse strand, counting down.
CCTCAGCACACGAGAGAGGCAGGAGATTAGGGTGCTGGGGTGGTGGATACTGTGATGCTAAGGCAAGACAATTTCAACGTGGTTTCAAACAAGACATTACTAGGATTGGAATCCTACTGCAATATGGAATATCGAAACTCCCTAATAAACAGTAGTGAGAACTTTTCAATTGGAAAACCACTCCTGTGGCTTGCAGTCTTCAGCACTACAGAGAGCCTGAAGATATTCTGGAGAATTTATAGATTGAATTTAAGGATTTAGTAAATTAGAAAAGGGCATATTGGTACGTGACTCAGACCTCACAGCACTTACGGTGTAGCACTTGATTGATCAGCACATATTTGGAGTAAAGTCGTGATTGCTGCAGTGATGTAGAGCTCTGAAGGCTGGCTTGGGTGAGCCGGAATGGAAGATTACAAAGGGAAAGCTGGCCCACATTGATGGCATAGAGGTTCTGAAAGGCTGTGGAATGAAAGAGTAAGAGATCTAGCTGAACTCTAACCTATGAAAAATAACTGTACCATTTTTGCTGCTTTCTTTAAATCAAGTCTAAGTCTGCTTTGACTCCTCCATGCTTGTTATTTACATTTTCTTATTTTTACATTTCAGTCAAAAACTAAACCCAAAAGAGTGAAAGCAATTTATAACTGTGTAGCTGATAACCCAGATGAGCTAACTTTTTCAGAAGGAGATATCATCGTAGTCGATGGCGAAGAAGATCAGGAGTGGTGGGTGAGTATTTTGTGTTTCCTGTCAACATACTTTAAAAGAAATACATGAAATGCATAGGTTCATTCCCACTTCAAAAGATTCCTGTTGGGTTTCCAAATAGCAGAAGTTTCATCTCATGAAAGCCCTATTCCAGGTGTTTCTTCTGTTCAAAAATTAAGCTTCAGATAAATCTTTAGCATTTCATTCAGGAAAAAAAAAGTTTGATTAGTAGGGTACCCAGTATGTGTAACTAAGGAAATTCTTGGGTGGGTGTCAGCAACTTAAGAATCTACAACTATTTTGTATTCCTTGAAGATGCCCTATGGTGGTCCTCAGGAGACAGCTTTTTATTGTCCTGATTATTTAGCTGACTGAAATTGAGAAATGGTCTATTCTGTGTGCTGGGAAACCAACTCAACTATTTGTGCTCCAGAGCTGCATCAGCTGAAGAAGTCTTGGAAAATTGTTTTGTGTGAAAACACTTGCCTTAGCCTGATTGTTAGCTAGCAAAGAATAGAATTCCATATTGCATCTAAATTGGCAATAATGCTGTGCCTAAGTACATAAAGATTCATGTAAAACCCCAAATGCTTGAGATTTACTGAAGCTTGATCCATTCTTTTCACTTACTGCTAATAGGAGAAAGGAACAGCAGAGACTGAGCTGCCAGGCATTCCAGAATGAAATGAAATGGCATAGTAGAGGTTCTGTATTATGAAGTGTTATTTTCAGAAAGATGAATAAAAGAGAATTTTGGGGGAAAAAAAGTTTATAGTTGAATAAAAAATGCATCCTGCTGGTCTGAGTTTTGTCACGATGTTTCTTTGTCTTCGGTAAAAGGAGAAAAAAAGATGTAGCAAGAGACTTGTCATACTTTAGACAGGAAGGTCACTGGTGTTCATTTTGGTGATATTGTAATTCCTTTTTGAGATTAACTTGAAAAATATCTGAACTCTTGTAGATTGGTCATATTGATGGAGATCCGAGTCGGAAAGGAGCTTTCCCTGTATCATTTGTGCACTTTATTGTTGACTAAGTTGCTACTGATAAGTGGAGACATTTCTCATTACCAGCGGTCACAGAAATAAGTTTTGCTCTGTTTCATTTCATCTACCTATCTGCAAACACCTTGCCAGAACACTGCCCAAGTCCTAGGTACTGTAGCTTACTTTTTTATTACGATTGTTCTGATTTTGGGACTTTTAGAACTTTTTTTTATGTGAAAACTTCTCATTATCAGTTTACACTTCAAAAACAAAAACAAAAAAAACAAAACCACCCTCTTCCTGTATTTTTTTAAGGTGAACTGAAAAGCTTTAACAATCAAAATCCATGTAAGTATGTGAACATCACAACATAAAGAATGTTCTTTTTAAACCACTCACTGTTATTTTATTCTCCCTTTTTAACTTGGCAATACCACACTTCAGTGTTGCTTCCCCAATCAAGGAAATTGTGTGCATTTGTAACAGGGCAGTGAATTTATCCAATTCTCAATACAGTTTGAAGTATTTGGAACCAAAACACGCAAGCTGCTGCTTAGTTCTCAAGTGAACTCATTCAGCATTTTGCCATAGTGGCTGTCATCCAGGATGTCATCTATTGCAGAAGGAACAATTCTAACTAGGTGTCTTTGGCCAGGTAAAAGTAAAAAGTATTTCAGTTTACCACAGGAGAAACTTCTTTCTTTCAGAATGGATGTAGATATTTGCTTAAAGTTATCTGAAATCTGTGTTAGTCGTTGAACTTTCTAGGTCTGATTTTGTGAGCTTGAGACTTTTACTTTTCTAGGCTGCACGTGTGTGGAACCTGTTTTTCGAATGTTCTTTGTGTATGTTACATCCATTTTGGTCATTTAATGTGACTACTGCTGGTTAACTAAACTGTGGCAATATTACTGAGTTACTGCATTAACTCAAGGATATGAAAACTGCACTTCCTGAAATGTACTTAACCATGATGATGGATTGCAGAACATTTCTTACACTTGTATCATTATAGTGGTTAGGCTTTTTGTTTGTTTGTTTGTTTTGGAATTTCTTAACGTGTTCACACAGAACGTATTTGGTGGAAGACTTAGATAACTATCCTTGGTTAATAAGGTCTCTGACACCTCACAAGTACCGTACATTGCGTTCTATTTTATAAAAATTTGTGTGCCACTACCTTGCAAACAGTAATAGTTTGCTGACTCACTCTGTATTTATATAATATACCCACCTATATGGTAGCTACACTGTTAAATTTGTTTTACTGATTTGTGAACAAAGGCTAGGCTATTGATAATTCCCAGTTGGCTGGTGGAAAGCACCAATGCAACTCAGGTGTCGTTTTGGTGTTGGTATATTCTGGGATTGTACCAGTGGTTGCTTTTATGCTACAGAAGCAGCTGGTAGCATACAGTAAGAAAAATCCATGTCTAGGTCACGTTGGCTTTGACCACATTTTGTGAATATTCTCTCTAGATTTATCGAGAGAGCTTCAAATTTCTGACAGTGATGTTTAAATTTAGCCATTTTACACGGAACAGAACGGAAAACAAGCCCCTGCATGTACTTATTTGGAGAAAAATCACATATCCCACAGTGCTGGGAGAGCAACACTGATCTTGATCTTACCTTGTATCGCTTTTCCTGAATGTCCACTTGGTCAATAGCCTCTCAAATGTGTAGGTACAGCCAGTATACACATAACTTTCATTTTCCTGATGCTGTTGCTGCAGTTTAAATGGGGAACAAACTGGAATGTTTCAAGATATTTTTGTTGCAAGTTGAAGCAAATTAGTCTGTATTTTCAAAGTTCCCAGTAAAATGATAGAGTAATAGTTTAGCACTACAGTTCTATTCACTTACTGAATTTCAGTTTGCAACACTATTTTGTATGTTTCTATCCCTGATAGAGTCTAGAGAGTAAATGGGCATATTATTTTGCACAGATCTCCTAATGTACAGTATTTTTAACACAGAATCTTATAGTGTACAACTCGTAAAGTTAAAACAATGATGCAATTTTTCCTTGGGCTCTGCTAGAAGAGGAACACACTTTAAAATTAGTCGCAGTCCTGTTCACCAGTCACTTAGGAAGCCTTTAGACTACACTGCAATAGCACTAGCAGTGCAGACTGTTAAAATGTTGAGGACCAATAAAGAGCAGCTAAATAAAATTTATCCCTAGATTTTCAACATTTCTCAAAGTTTGCTTTTCCTCTGGCAGAGGAAGAAGAAATTCTAGAGCCTGTAGATATCTATTTATAATATAAAATTTAGAATTTTAAGTCCAAAATCTTGGCATATTTCATACAGCTTTTCAAATCTGATCAAAATAATGATTCAAAAAAACTGTTAATAGACTATTAGGTTGCTGTGTTAACTGTTTAAAAAGGAGCAAAGGACACTTAAAAATGCAGCTTAGAATGCTATGAGATGTATAATATTCAATTCAGTGGTTTTTATTTTGTTTAGTTGCAGAGCAACTGTATATATTGTATAACCGAAAATCAGCTCTTATTTTCAACGTCCTGGATGCAGTGATTTATAATTAGAGCATGATTAATAAATTTTACTCTTGTTAACCAGTCAAACATCTGGAGAAATAAAACTACTTTTAAAATCACTTTGGCTACTTTCTCTCTGTATTGCTTACACAATTTTGTTCTTTGTGTAAAACGAGAATCATAGAATCACAAGATCATCCAGTCCAGCCATCCTCCCACTACCATTGCTACCACAAGCACTAAACCATATCTCACAGCTCCTCATCCAGATGCCTCTTGAACACTGCCAGGGAGGGTGACTCCACCACCTCCCTGGGCAGCCATTCCAGTGCCTGACCACCCTCTGAGAGAAAAAGTTCTTCCTCGTGTCCAGCCTAAACCTCTGGTAGAGCTGTGAGAGAGAACTGTGCAGACAGCACATCTTCTATTAAATCAGAGGTATGAAGAACCAACTACTTATAACCACTTCACTGCTCTTGCCCTTTTGTTATGAATCTCTGTTAAGCAGAACTGAAGTTTATATTAACAAATTCATTTAAAAAAATAGAAGCAAGTGTCAGTTTTATTTTACATTTCTACATCAATATACAAAACATGATTTAGGAAAAAAAAAATCCATGTTAAATATAAAATTCTGTATTGTTCTGGAAACAACTCTGGTGGAATAGTTTCTTCAAGTCACATCTGGGGAATGATGAAGTACCACAAACATTGTTGCACGTTCTCCTCTCCACAGCAAGTCTTTTCTGAGTTTGTGTGTGGCTGCAGCCAGCCTGCAGTATGACAGAGCCCCATGTCCTCCTCTCACAAAGGCCTCTTGTACTGCACAGTCATGTGCTGCTGGAGAAAATCAGGACTTCTCTGACATCAAAACTGAATCAAAGGCTGTGGATAACACTTTGCAAATAGCTTGTGCTTGTTCCTGTATTGCATAAAACACATGCATTATTTCTTTCTGAACAACTTCTGAAATCATTGAAACTCAATTAAAGCAGAGCGTGGTCTGTATCGTTCATTGGGCAGACATGCAAAATAGAGTAGCACAAGTGAGATTTAATTGGATTTCTGTGGCCTGCAATGACATGCAGGAAGCTGTTTTAAATGAGCTCTTTTGAAACAAGTCAGAGTTGTTAGCTTTTATCATAGCATGACACCAGCATTCAGAAAGTCAGTACATGTGATCCCCCAGCACCTCTCAGTGTGTGTCATGTCATAGTATATCTGACAAAGAATTATCCTACTCTTAAGAGGACATCACTCCCATTGCTTTTAAACATGAATGCATGCTTTACTGCCAGAGTTGTTACTCAATTCCTCCCTGCTCTGTTGGATCTTAAGAAGTTTTGTCTTTGAAAATACAAATGGAGGATTCTCCTTAGCAGCTATGATAGCATACTTAGATTTGCAATGTGCTTTTTCAGGCACGTATATTTACTGGCAGTGTTGGAATGCAGAGATTTTACTCAAGCTGATCAGTCAGGGCAGATTTTTACTCTTTGTAATTAATTGAACAATGCATCTTCTCCCAGAAAGGCTCATGAGGCCCTTGGATTTCAGAATCTCCCTTTACAATCAAAACACCGATAACTAAATTAAAGACTGTAAAGATCAACTCTTACCAAACTACTGCACTGATATACCCAGAGGCTGCATTCTTCAGAGGCTGCATCTGTTGTCTTCAAAGCCAGTAAGCTTTTTCCTGCTCCCAGACCATCATCATAGCAGACCATCCGTACAATTAAATAGAGAGCATGCCTGTGTAAGACATCCTGAAACCATTTGGCAAATAAGTTACTCTGGAGCAGTGCAACAGCTTTTAAGTTTTCTGCATACTTTAATTCTCCCTCTGACAAATCTATTTACACGAAAAAAGTACTCCTTGGTAAAACAATGCTTTTTTTTTTTTTTAATTAAGAATTTCTTCAGGGTTTTAGAAGCAGTGGTTTAACAGAATTTTAGCTTCAATTTTTGCTCGAGTTGCATTTGAATGTGGTCCTGGCCACGTTATCAAAGCACATTTGTTTCCCAGCTATCCTCCCCCACCCACTGTACTTAACCCACCTAATGCTGTGTTACTTCCTTACAGCAGGTCCACATTTGAGAAGCACTTTGGTGGCCCTACATCACATACACATAAGATGTGTAGCACACAAACGGCCGAATGATACAGTGATGGCCAAGAGCTGAAAACTGGAGCCTTGGTGCCCCGAAAGCTGACAGGAGAAGGAGCCCAAAGCACTCCACCACACCCCTCCCCTTAGGCTTCAGCTCCCAGGGTTGCTAAAGCCTGCTTGCAAATCACTTCATGCTCAGTGCCAGCCAGAACCTCACTGGCACCACCCCATTGTATTGGGAACTACTACCAGCAGTGTAAGACCTCCTGCTGTCATGGTGCACTCAGAGAAATCTAACAGCTATGATGCAGAAACAGAAATAAGGACTATATAGACAGCTATGGATGTACTACTCAGCACCCTTCTAGTTCTACTTCTCCAGTTATCCATTTTGTGGTGTTTGTTTTGTTTTGTTGTAGGTTTTGTTTTCTTAAAATGGACACAAGTCTCCTAAACAAGATCCATTCTTTTTTAACTCTTTAATTAACAGAAAAATCCGTAGAAAACCCTGTGGCAGGAGCCACCTCTTTTTTTCTCTCTACACACCACTGCTACCTCTGCTCTGAACTGCTTATTTCTGCATCATCACAGATTGCAATGGACACACTGTGCCATAAGTGTATGTGCATACATGCAATGCACAAATACACAAAGTCCAAAGCCTAAGCATGCCTTCTGTAAGTACTCCTGTCTTTGGTTTCTAGTGGTTGCCTCTACAAACAGTGCAAATGTGATCAGTGAATTACATCCATATATTTCAGTCACCATTTCCTTAATGCTGGATGAAATACAAGAAAGACTTCTGTATTCTGCAGTCAGTTCTCTCGATAGCATCTGAAATAGCTGCCTGTTCACCCACAAAGTTATCTACAAATTATAGAACTCTCACCTTGCTCCCAAAGCCTTACAAGATTGAATTATTTGTAGGAATGCAGAGAAAATAACCTTTTCATCCTGCAGCTCTATGAGTGTAGGTGTACTAACACGCTAAAGAGCAAACTAAAAGTCAACAGTGACACATGCAAAAAGCCACAATTTGGAAAACAAAACGCAATGCCCAGTGCAAGCTAGCTTCATCACAAAAGGCTTTATCAGCTTGTGCATGCTCTCAGCTTGAAGCCAGAAGAACAACAGATAAAGATCTTACAAATACCTATTTGACCTTTATCAAAGTATGACGTTCTACAGTAACCTACGTCCTTACTGAGTTTAGGATGATGGCAAAAAGAGAAGCCAAAGAAACTCAGCCTGAGGAACTGTACTTCTTCCCACGCATTAGAAACAAGTGTTTTATTTTCTGAGGGGACCCAAAGGAAACTTTCTGGCTCTCTTCAGAGTATTCAGCTGTTGAGCAACACTTATCCACCACTCTCACACTTGAGGCTTTTACGAATGAGCAATGCTGGGTTGTTGATGGGTCACGACTTTGTAAGGCCGAGTATTTGCAGTATCTGGGGCTCTGAGGGCAACCAGAAGGAAACCACATGACTGCAACACAAAGCTCTACAAAGGCAAGTGGAGGGCCCTGGGGGAGAAACCGGCTGTTTATTTTTAGCAAAACAACTATTTCAAGTGCACTAAGGGAACACACAGTACATATAGGAAATAATGCACACAAATGTTCAATCAGGAAAGTGGAATTATGAGGTCTTAACGCTGGAGTGAACCCCCATTCTCAAGTTAGTAGTGCAAAGCTGGAACTTTGAAGAAAACAATTTAAGTATCCTTGAAAAAAAGTATATATTTTTTCTCCCTCCACAATTACATCAACAGGAATTGAATTACTAACTCAGGCCAAAGAAGTGGTCACCAGTCATAAACCTTTTCCCACATGAGAGGATGGCAGTTCAGCCACAAAGAAGGTAACGTGTGCCCAAGGAGCATAAAAATTTCCTTTCTTTTTCTCTGATGCTTTCTTAAGAGGAATGGATTTGTGTCAGAGAGCCCAGAAGAGATATGAAATGAAGCAGCCTTCCAGTATCTGAAGGGGTGCTACAGGAAAGCTGGGGAGGAACATTTTATAGGGGCAGGTAGCAACAGAACAAGGGGAAATGGCTTTAAACTGGAAGAGAGCAGATATTAGGAATAAATTCTTTACTGCGAGGGTGGTGAGACACTGGAACAGGTTGTCCAGTGAGGCTGTGGATGCTCCCCTCCCAGAGGCATTCAGGGCCAGGCTGGATGGGGCTGAGCAACCTGGTCTGGTGGGTGTCCCTGCCTACAGCAGGGGATTGGAACTAGGTGATTTTAAAGGTCCCTTCCATCCCAAACTATTCTACAAAGCAGTGCTACTGTGGGAGCTTTTTTTTTTTTTTTTTTCTTTTTTCCCTAAAGTCAGAAGTGACACCTTGGTCACCCAGGCCATCTGTCAGAGAAACACAGGAAAAGGCTTTTTAACTCTCATCAAAGGGATTGTTGTAAATCACTTACATACTGGTCAGATGTTGAAACTTTGATGCCATATTTGGAAACGCCCATTATAAACTCCTCTTCACCTGGAACAAAAGGTAACTTTCCATCTTGCTTTGGAGGGAAACAAACAAAAGCCTTTAGTGCAGACAGAATAATATTAACAATGAAGATACAAAGTAGAAAGCGTTTCTATTTGTACTTCACTAGCTTAACAACATCACTGTCCCTGCTCCTGTGGTACTGTGAGAAGCCTGATATTCTTGCATTGTCCTATCTCTTTGTTCTCTGAAACACAACATGAATCCAGAAAGGCATTTATAATCTTGGGTAGGTGAGGGAAGCTGGGGCTATCACACTGCTCTGACTTCAGCTGATTTACATTCCACACCAGCAGCAACAGCTTTGTATTTGGCTGTAAAAATAATTTCAGCATGTTCAAATACTTGAAGCATCCAGACGCTGTAAGATAAACAGATTCTGTGCTTTAAAGGTACAGTTAACCTGCCTACCCAGAACAACCAGTTAGAGCTCTTAGAACAGAAATAAATATAAGAAAACACTTTGGCAAGGATGACCCAAATATTACCCTGTTTCTTTGGTCACAGGTTCATAAGTGAATGTAAGCAGAAAATGACAATTTTCCTCCACAGAAGAACTTGTTCTACAGTACTAAGTAAATCCAGAGGAGATACTCTTTGACAGGTACTAATCCTAGCAGTGCTGCAGATGAGGTGGCAGCTGCCAGGTGAGACGTTCATTGCATAATGACTCACAAAAGGTCTGAGCCTGCTTCTTCAGGACTGCTTTTCAGGAGCATCTTCTCCAGTTACTCGACAGCAGGGAACAAGTATGACTGGTGTACTTCATTTTATTTTTAATTAAGCTACTTTATTCTAGTAAGTCTAAAATGTATAGCAAAAGGTCAGATCAGGTAAGAACATGAAAGAAATACACCTAAGCTCAGGATATTCTAGCACTGTATTCTTTTGTAACACACTTACCTGGGCAACATCTATGTAATTTATCAAGTCCAATGGCCCTTCTAGATTTTTGCTCTCATTATGTTTCAGTTTTTCAATGGCGCCAACATACTTAACTCTGAATTCTGCACATGTATCAGAATTACTATTGCTCTGTCCTGCAACAAAATAAAACAAAGCAACCCTGAATAGCTCAAGAGCATTCATTCTAATTAATAAGTTAGCTCCACTGGCATAATCAAGAAACACAGGAAGCACAAGAAAGCTGACTCTACTTTTCTACAAACATTCTTTAAAGAACTGTTTGTCTTAATAGCGATGCACTGTGATCTGGTAAGCAGGGAGTAAAAGCTAACCTCATTACACTAATCTCAGTGCATATGTCAATTTAGAGAAGTATGAAACACAGTATCCAGAACATTACATCAGATTTGTGCTGTGTAACAGACTGGTAACGAGCTAACTGAATTTTCCTTACTCAGATATCTTGCCTTAAAAGCAATGGTTTTGCACTAGATACCACAGAAGCCAGGAGCTGGTCAGCAGTCTAACAGTTCACTCAATTATGAAAAATAGGTATTTTAATATTTAATTTTCTATTTTTACATAAACATATATAATGTTAATTCTACTCCATACTTATCTACTCAAACTCCAATTACATACCTGAGCTTTTTGTGGAGTCTGTATCAAGACTTGCCACAGTACTGGACCTGGAAAGTCCCCCAAGACTGGAATCTACAGACTAAGAAGAAAATTAACGTCATCAGAAAGTTACCACAAATATATTGGCAGTTCACTTTCAGCTGCCCTGCCTCAACTTCTTAAAATAAATTAATATGCAATTCAGTTATTTAAGCTGCACTGCAAAATGGGAGGGGAAAAAAAAACCCACCAACAAAACACAACCCAAAAACCCTAAGCTTTTCCTGAAGCTAGCTTTGTGCCTCACTATAAGCTAGACTGATATAACTCAGCAGTCCATAAACATTCCAAAAGTTGGAAATAAAAAAGAGAAAATGAACTTTAAGGTTATGTCCAGACTTTTCTGGTACTGCATCTTAACTTGAAGAAACTGACAACTACATCCTTGTCACCAGTGCTTGCAATAACACAGCAGTGCAAGGGAAGTGAAACCGCACCTTGGGAAATCCAGAATATGCAACCGATCATTCCAAACCCATCAGAAAAATGGACGCACTGAAACACTGAGAAACCAACTGATGCTGAAGAACAAATTCTTGGCACCCATCACCAGGCACCCTGAAGGGTGATGTTTATCACATAGAACAAATGAGCTGCTCCTCTCCCAGTCCCCACAACCTGCTGCCAGGATCTGTGTCTGTAGGAGCAATCAAGCAGCCTTCTCAGGATACCATAACCTTACCACGTACTCATTTTCCTACATCTCCCAGCACGGTCTGATGAGTAGTTGAAGCAGGAAGCTCTCCTTACCCAGCACAGCATTATATAGAGATCACAGCCTAAGGTCAGCCCAAGTGACCTTACTCACTTGAACTGCCTGCTCCAAACAGATGGATACCTCCCTGGAGCTGTTCAAGGCCAGACTGGATGGGGCCCTGGGCAGCCTGGTCTAGCATTAAATGGGGAGGTTGGAGGCCCTGCATGTGGCAGGGGGGTTGGAGATTCATGATCCTTGAGGTCCCTTCCAACCCTGGCCATTCTGTGAACTGTGAATGTAGCTCCATAAGAGCGCATCCCAAAGCAGCTCACCTTGCTTTTCGTACTGATCTCGCTGCTTTGTGAGCTGCTGCTGCTGTGTCGCTTTTTTCCTTTTCTAAACATGTTTTCATCGTGGGCTGAAGGAAGGCGCTCTAGGCAGGACAGACAGGCATGAAGCTCTCACCCCAAGGAAAGAAGCTCCGTGCAAAGATCGGACTGCGCACAAGAGGCAGGAAGCGGCAGCGCAGAGACCGAGCCGGCGGCGGGAGCAGCTCCTCGGAGCGCGGCTCAAACCTCCTGCACCGGAGGAGCCTCGCGGGCGACAGGAAGAGGCCGCAGGAAGAGCCCTGCAGGCCGCAGCCAGCCGAGCGTTGGGCGGCAGCGCTGCGTGCGGCACCGCGCTCCCCGGCGGCCCCCGCTCCGCGCCGCCCCCCGCTCCCCGTCCACCACCCCCAGGCCGCACCGGGGCTCCGAAGCCGCCCAGCGCCGCTCCCGCCGCCCGCTCGCTCACCACCTCCGCCGCCGTGTCCCGCCCCGCCCTAGCGGTGCCTGCGCGCTGCGGCGCTCCCCGCCCAGCGGAAGCGGGGCCGGGAGGAGGGACGGCAGCCATGGCGAAACGGAAAGCCGAGGCCTCGATCCCGGCGGAGGAAAGCGACCAGCTGCTCATCCGGCCCCTGTGAGAGCGGCGGGGCCATGCTCGGCTCCGCTTTATGCCGCCGGGGGGACGGGGCCGGGAGGCGGAGGGCCGGCCGGCCGTTCGGAGCGCTCCGTCGCGGTGAGGGAGCGCCGCTTCGGCTCGGGCGGCCCTCAGGAGCGGCTCGAAAGGAACCTCGCGACCCCTGCCCGCCTGGTGCTTCGGGAGTCAGGGGTGCGGGCACGCATTGCAACCGACGGCACCGCGGCCGTCTTCCAAAATCCGGGATCTTTTATTCTGGCGGCATTAATTGCATCCCGTTTCCGTTGTGATAGACGTAGTCGTTCAGTTACTTTAAGTATCTGGGCTTAAACGGAGCTGGGCTCGTTCAGCCTGCAGAAAAAGGCTGGGAGGGGAAACCTCACTGCGGCCTTCTAGTGCTTAAAGGGAGACTGTAAACAGTAAACGGGAGGGAAGTCTACCCTTTTACATGGGTAGGCAGTGAGAGGACAAGGAGCAATGATTTTGAACTAAAGGAGGAGTGAAGTAGGTTAGGTGTCAGGGGAAGCTTTTCACAGAGGGAGCGGTGAGGCCCTGGCACAGCTGCCCAGAGAGCTGTGGGTGCCCCATCCCTGGGGGGGTTCAAGGCTGGGCTGGCTGTGCACTGGCAGACTGAGCTGCTGCCTGACCTGGCAGTTGGCAACCTGCTTACAGCATGGGGCTGGAACTACATGATCCTTGAAGTCCCTTCTGTGATTCTGTACTTCGCAGTCACTGTTTCTGCACAGAAAACTAATTCCGTGAGAAGCATCTGACATACATCTATGAGGCGTGCGTTCTTTTCGTGACTCTGGTATCTTTTTGCAGAGGAGCTGGCCAAGAAGTAGGAAGATCGTGCATTATTCTGGAGTTCAAAGGAAGGAAAATAATGGTAATTACTTCACAAGTGTATTTGTGTGCCCTCCCATCAGCCTGATCTACTGCCTGACTTGGTTGGCCATCCCTGCCTGTGACAGGAGGTTGGAACTGAATGACCCGTGAGATCCCATCCAACCTAAGCCATTCTGCGATCCGTTGCAGTACTGTAGAACACAAAAAGATGCTATGGGTTAAATCCAGTTCCTCCCTGAAGTCAGCTGTTGCTAGCAGAAGCACGTTTTTTGGCTTTTTAAAACAATACAGGGTAGGCTTTTACAAGGTGTGTGCTGTAAAATAAATAAATCTGTAAAATAAATCTATTCCCAAATAGAAGGCATATGTCTGTGTGCAGACTGTGAAATCTCTGTGTCAGGCTTCAGTGGTGCCTAAGGTTTGCTTGTATGTCCTATTGTGTATAAACTGTCATGTGTAAACACGCACATGTTCTTCTCCCCTTTTTCAGTTGTCTTCACGGAGGGTAGCAAAAATATCTTCCGTATAGCATTCTATGTATTCAGGTAGCGTGGAAATGTAAATGAAAGCTTGGATTGACACAGTATTACATACAGGGAATGGGGTCTTTTGAAAGGCATTCACTCTCCCAGTGGAGATAAAACCATCTAGGCAGACACTCAGCTATGAAATCCAATGCTAAAAGAAGTTGTTGAGGAAAAAGTACCTTTTTTGTGTGATCCTAAAGGCTACTAGTTGCTCATAATTAAATTTTAGAATGGAGGAGTCCTTATACATTCTTTTAGAGCAGGGGGGTGGGCCTGGTGACCTTCAGAGGTCCCTCCCAACCTCAACCATTCCATGATTCTGTGATGCTCTAATTTTTCTTTATTTGTTTGTTTTTTCAGCTTGATTGCGGCATCCATCCTGGACTGGAAGGAATGGATGCTCTTCCTTACATTGACTTGATAGACCCTGCTGAGATTGACCTCCTTCTGATTAGCCAGTAAGTTGCACCTGCAAGTACAAAACGCACCAAGGTCGTGGTGTGAACACATACATAGGTTGTGAGAGGCTGAAAATAGGTGTTACAGAGCTGGCAAAACTTTTGTGTCAAGCTGTTTAAAAATGAAGGCTGTTCATTCAGTCACTTTTGACCATTGTGACAGATTCTAGAATGTATTTCCTACAAGGAGACTGCTCTACTGGCTTGGAATGAAAGAGATTCTCAGAGATTTACACCAGCTCTGAATCTGCTTAGTAACAGAGAGATAAAAGAGATCCAATTGTGCATAACCTGTTACAGCTGTCTATAAAATCCTGGGGTTTGATGGTAGGTGTTTGTTCTGCCTGTATTTCAAAAGCAATTCTTTGGAATTCAACTTAGAAATGCAGCCAAATAGTTTTATTTCAGTAGCTCATGTTGTAATTCCTGGTTTCCTACATGCAAACTTAGGAACACTTCTGTCAGCTTTCTTCCATCTCAGACATTCCTTATGTTCCTGATTCCTGTTGTTTTTTCCTTGTCAGAAGTTAGTTCTGAGATTGTGTGGGTGAAGTCTTTGCAATTAATGGAGAATTTCTTGTACTGCTCTTACCTTTCCCAGTTGATGAGCAGTCACTAGTGTACAGGATATAGACCACCATAGTTAACAGTGAGGTTAAAAGTTCTGCTTCTGCATTTTCAGGACGTTACATCAGACCAGTAAAGAACTGTATGACGTGGTGTTGTGTCATGTTAGCGTTTGAGTGAGATCTGCGTGTCTCTTTTAAGTTTCCATTTAGATCACTGTGGAGCTTTGCCATGGTTTTTGCAGAAGACAAGTTTTAAAGGAAGGACGTTTATGACTCATGCCACAAAAGCTATTTACAGATGGCTTCTTTCAGACTATGTCAAAGTCAGGTAAGCTGCCCTGTTGGGTTTCTCTTTAACTACTTACTTATTTTCGCTGTGCACCCGATGGGAAGTTGTAAGATGAAGCTGCCACAGATGGCAAACCTGGGCGTCACCACAGGTAGCAAGACTGGAACAAAATTAGAAGCAATGCACCATCTTACTGCCTCGTGGATACTGAGTCTCTAAGATCATTTCCTGTCAATCAGCACAAAGTCTTACCTTGTTTCCTCTTATCCTTTTCATTTGCCATATTTGGACTATTTTTTTAATCTATTTTTTAATCTATTTTTTAATCTATTAGCATCTCATCTCCTCTGCCCCCAGGCTCACGCTCTTAACTCACTCTTTCACTCTTATGTGTTTTTATGTCAGTGTTTTTTCTTAAGCTTTACAGAAGTAGGGAATTTTAAGGCCCTAAAGATACAGCCTGCTCTTCAGGACAAGATAAATAAGTTTAATAATACGTCTAGGCAAGGCTATTGATAGTGCTGTTATTTGTGTGTTGATTGTTCTCTGTTTTTTCTTTTTTCTCTCCATTAACATGCCTTGAGCACATTTTTTCTGTGTGAATGCAGAGGTCCTGAGTGCGTGTCAACTCAGCAGATTGGAGATTGGATCAGAAGCCTGCAGGCAGTCTTCTTTTAACCTGTCTGTTCTGGGCCAGGGGGAAAAGTGGTTTGTTTTGGTGTTTGATGACCTAGCTTAGTGTGGAACCTCTGGCAAAGGCTGGGAGCCTGTTAGTACTGTTAGATGGATCCAGAGCAGATCCTGAACTGCAGCAATTATTCTAACGTGCACAGAGTTAACATGTCTTTCTTTTGAAAAGGCATCTTAGCTCTGCTTGGGTGAACTCCCTGGGCTTGATTTCCCGTGTGGGAACGTGGCATTTCTGAATGAGAGTCTTATTCTGGGAAGAACCCAGGAACTTTTTGCTTCAACTGTTGTATTATCTGAGCCGGTGGGATTAACTCTTACCACTTTCATTATCTGCAGTAATATATCAGCAGATGACATGCTGTATACAGAAACAGACCTGGAAGAAAGCATGGATAAGATTGAAACCATCAACTTTCACGAAGTGAAGGAGGTGGCAGGCATCAAGTTCTGGTGTTACCATGCAGGCCACGTTCTGGGAGCAGCCATGTTCATGATTGAAATAGCTGGTGTGAAGGTATTTCCTTTTTACTACAGAGTTGAAATTGGGCCTGAATTCTCATGTAGTCATTAATTAATATTTATTACTAAGCCCTACTGCTGTGGTTGGAGCTGTCAGGCAGGCTTGGGCACATAGGTAGGAGGCCTTGACATGGAGCATGTATTTTCTCATGGATTAAAACGAGCAGGTGACATCTGTGTGCTGAACCAGGTGATATGTTTGAGCTTTATGGGACTGAGTTAGGACTCAGGCTTGGAATCAGTACATATGTGGTGCTCCTGGCTGGTCCGCTCGGAGGCAGCTGATAGCTGAGGCAGTCTCACTGATGCTGCATTTTAGTAAAAAGCTTGTTTTTCTATTTGCACATCTGCCTGTGGGCTTTTGTCAAAGCATGGGAGCTATATTTTTTTTCCAAAATTCTCATGCTGAAGAACCTAAAGAAATAGAATTGTTGTTAATTTTAGGCACCGAGATTGAATAAATTGTCATATAATCACAGACAGTACTGTGTCAAAGCCAGACATGAAACTAATCTCATAAACTGGAGTTTGGTAGGATAATCTCCACCCAAAAAAGCCTCAAAAGGGGAAGAGAGGCCCTGAGGCTTGCTGTCTAGCAGGACTTTGTCTGTGGTTTGTAATGATAGAGAATTCCAGACTTAATAAGATTTAGAAAGCATAGAAATAGTTGTATTTAGAATGATTGCAATAAGATTTAGACATCTTGCTGCTTTTTGTTTTCTTGATTAGGGTGAGACAGAGATTTCCCCCCAAGTACTCATTGCTCCAGTGGTTTGGGGTTTTTTTAGCACACTTTTTTTTATTTGCTTCCCTGTGAATCATAGAATCAGAAGGTTGCAAACGACCTGTAAGATCATCTAGTCCAACCGTCTTCTCATTACCACTGCTACCACAAGCACTAAACCAGATCTCCCAGCTCGAAGCAAATGAGGAATGTGACAGGTGACCTGTAGGCCAGTTACCAGCTACTGCTGGCTGTGCTTTGTTACTATTCACATTTTCACCAATGGAAAAATTAAGTAAAAATATTCAGTTCTGAAACAGTCACTGAGGGCACAGTGAACTGCATTCCACCCTGCAGTTAATGCATTAAAAATTCCTAATGGGTGCCAATCACTTCTTGCTGCAATGGGGAACTCAGCCATTCCGTTTGGGAGCTCTGTTGGATTGCAGGCTTTGTTTTTAGCATCAGAAATTCCTAGAAGGAATTCTAAAAGCAGTTTATTCTTCACTGTATTTGCATTCTGCTGTATAAAATGCTGATTTGTCTCCTTTGTATTTCCATCTGGTACCTGCTGTATGTTGTTAGGTCAGTTTGTACTTCTCATGGCCAGTGCAAAATGCTGAAAGCGGCGCCTCTACGTACAGGATGAGGAGCAACAGCAATGCATTTGTTTACCTTGTTCTGTTGTAACTGAGGCACTGCTTGAATTACCTTGCTGTGGTTGAAATGTATGTACTGGTGTGCTACCACTGTGAGCACCATCCACCTCGGAAGAGTCTTTAGCTGAAGTGTAGGAGAGCTTTTTATCATAAACTCCTCACAATCCAATTTGCTAAAACAGACAAACCAACCAGTTTTCCTATACAAAGGCTTTTAAAACTGCTGAGCTGGTAGAACCCGTAACCAGAGTAAGTTCTTCTCTTTGTCTCTCACAGCTTTTGTATACAGGTGATTTCTCAAGACAGGAAGACAGGCATCTGATGGCAGCCGAGATTCCCAACATTAAACCCGATATTCTTATAATTGTAAGTTTTACAAAAGCATTTCTTTAAATCAGTTGTTAAGTGTGCACAGAGATAGTACTTCATTAGAGCTGCAGGGGAATGAGAAGGACAGTGGAGGTCAGTGGCAGTGAGTGATTTGTGGTAGGGATAGGAACACTTGGGTGTTCATACAGTTCTTTTCATTGTACTGAAGTCTTAAAATCTAACTGTCCTTTTGTAATTCTGCTGATGCAGTTCCTTAGGCCTCCAGATGCCTTTTCAGTCCTGGAGATTTATCAGGTGTCAGCTTGTGCTCACTGGATGTATCACATAAACTTCAGTTCAGCCAGATGCCTTGTTTTTTAATAGACCTTAATGTACTTCCAGCTGTATTTGTTGGGTGTTTGTCCTGAGTGGAAGTGTCCTGGGTGCTATTCAGATTTGTTATGTTTTCTTTTCTGAGCAAAATGGTTTTATTCTGAGTCTGTTCAGAAAATCAGAAGTTTGGGGGGAAGCTCCAAGAGCAACAGTTGTATTTTCAAAATGAAAACTGGCATCTTTTAGAGTAATACAGAAAGTGTTGCATTTATTGTGTCCCTTTCAAATGGCTTCTCTCATTGATAGTTACTGCGTTTTAAATAACCTGTTCTTCAGAGAAGTGGAGCATTTTCAGTTAGGAAAAGAACGTAAATCAAAAATCACTTAGAAGAAAAATCATCATTTATAGCTTTCTCTGTCTCTTTTTAATTTTTCTCCCTGGTGGGATCTCTCTACAAATGACAAGGAAGTGTCTGGGGGAGGGGAAGTTGTCATTATTTACCGTGGTGGAGGAGGTGGCATTGGGAATTTGGAGCAGGGCGTTGATTCCAGGGTTGATATATTCATTCTTTCTGCTCTGCCTCCCCTTTCTCAGCCCCAACATCCTGTCACACTGAAAGCTTCATGCATGCCATGTCAAGGCACGTAAATGGAAGTCCTTAATTGTGAAATGAAAGTTCTGTTTCTGCACTGTAACACCAGTATGCTTTTCTGCGTTTTCTTGTTGGATCACCGAATCACAGAATCACCAAGGTTGGAAAAGACCTTCACGATCATCCAGTCCAACCATCCACCAGTCACCAATAGCTCTCCCTAAACCACGTCCCTCAACACAAAATCCAAACGTTCCTTGACCACCTCCAGGGTTGGTGACTCCACCACCTCCCTGGGCAGCCCGTTGCAATGCCTGCCCACTCTTCAGAGAAGTAGTATTTCCTAACGTAGAGGATGCAGAGGAGGTGGTCAGGAATCAGTCTGTGTGCCAGCACTTGCAATAGCAGCTTTCTCTGTCCATAGGAATCCACCTACGGGACCCATATCCATGAGAAAAGGGAAGAGCGAGAGGCCCGGTTCTGTAACACCGTTCATGACATTGTAAATAGAGGAGGGAGAGGCCTCATTCCTGTGTTTGCCCTGGGTCGGGCACAAGAGCTGCTTTTAATTTTGGGTATGTACCTTCCCAGCTCCTCTGAACAAAAGACATATGAAGTTAAATGGGAGTGCTTTCACATGCGGTCTTTCAGGTGCAGTGACTTTTTTAACAGCTTTTCAGCCATTTTTCAATGTGTTCATTAGCTGACAATGTGTCATATTGTTCAAATGTTAAATTAAAAAAAAAAAAAAAAGAAGTGATCAAACAGCCAAAAAATTATTTTCCAAATGCAGATACAGGACAGGCAGTTTGGCTTTGTGAGCTAGAACAAAGGCATAGACAGGAAAGGGCAATTCCTTATAATCACAAAATCACTGAGCTTGAAAAAGACCACTGAGATCATCCAGTGCAACCACAACCCAGCCCTGCTGTGCCCACTGACCGCGTCCTCAGTGCCACATCTCCACATCCCTTGAGCGCCTCCAGGCTCGGTGACTCCACCACCTCCCTGGGCGGCCATGGTAATATGGCCTTGACTTTTAACTCTTGCTGAACTGGGATTTCAGCAGATTGGAAGCATCACGATAGATGGCAAAGTGAATAATCAGAAAGTGACTGTTGTATTTAAACTGATTTGCTGAAAGAGGTATGTCTTGTTCCAAAATTTCAGCCTTTAATTCACAAACCTGAGTGAACAAAAGCTGAGGAGACCATAACAAACACTTCTAGCATTTGTGAAGTCTTAATCATAATGGGAAAGCAAATTAGTAAGAGCAAAATGAGGGAAGGGGAATTATACATGACTTTATACATGGCCATAACAAGGTATTTCTCATAAAAGATGGAAAAAGTTGTTGTGAGGTGCTGTAGAGAAAACTGTTTTTAAGTAAGCTGTTATCTCCAGGCACATTGAATTTGTACTGTGATGTTTAACTAGTTTTTTTTCTCCTGGGAAGATCAAAAGATAACTATCTCAAAACTAAAAAGTATTTTTGGGAGCATTGGTTCTTAAATGTTAGCTGAAACATTGACGTTTTTTCTTAATTTCCATTTAAGTTCAGATCAGCATAAAAAACTGATATTTGTCTGGTATTTGTTTTCAGGATGTGTTACTGGTCTGTTCGAATTTCCCAAAAAATTGGGATCCAGGCATAGTGATGGTCAGTGCTGTGCAGTGGCATTATTCTTTATGTTGAACCTTTTGGATTTGACAGAGGAGATGAAAACCAAGCACTTGAGATCTCCTGTAGCCACTGATTTGTAATTTGTTCATCTTTCCTTGCTGTGTGCAGATGTTAAAGTGACAGTACAAAGTGAAACATGGAAATATATCTACTCAAGCTCAACATGCAATTGGACGCTTAATTAGGTAGAAAATGTAATTGCATCTCACATGCCTACACAGCTAACCTGCAGGCTTCTGGGTTTGTTGTTCTTCCATTCGTGTCTGTCAAAAAATAAAATACTGCATTGTGATACAGGAAATTCTGCTGCTGGGTGCAGTCTTTTGATATTACAGTAAGTGCTGCCATTGGTTACCTCTTAGTGGCTGTTTCTGCCCTACATTTGGGCTTAGTAAGATATTTGTGGCATTAAGGTCTTCTGATTCAGTCTGATTCAGAGCTTTGCAGATCAAAGCTGCCAGGTTAAAGCTGTGTTGTTCTGAATTTACAAATAGGGCCAAAAGAGCATACTGCTCTTTTTTTGATGATTGTTACCCAGTTGTAATATAAATATATTTTATACAAGCAGAGCTGTATCCAAGTGGGAAATTGAGTGAGTTCCACTTGTGTATCTGCATTCACATCTCTTCTTTGTTTTTAGTAAGGGCCATGACTTCTGCCATCAGCAATAAGGTATGTTGTGGTTAGTGAAGAACTTCATTTTGCTGTTTTTGTTTCAGTTAAGCTTGTAAAACATTGTATAAAATAAGTGTTGGTGATGCTGCAGGAAGTCAGGCTTAGTAACAGGTTTATCCCTTCGCTGCTTCAACTCTGTGGGATTGTTTCATGTTGTTTTTGTGAGTTATCTGATGTGTAGGTTGCTTTGTTTGTTTTAGATGAATACTGGCAAAATCATCCTGAGCTCCACGACATCCCCATTTACTACGCCTCCTCTCTGGCTAAGAAGTGCATGGCTGTTTATCAGACATACGTCAATGCCATGAATGACAAAATCCGCAAGCAAATCAACATCAACAATCCATTTGTTTTCAAGCACATTAGCAATCTGAAGGTAAGGTTGGCTTACAATAGAGGAACAGTGATACAAGAGTTTGTATTTGCCCCATGGTTTGCACGTACACACTGAATCATTGTATCATTCTGCAATTCTGTGCGTGCTACCTGAAGAGACTGGTTGGTTATAGGCTTATGTCTGAGTTATCTGCCCTCCCAGAGGGCTGCTGAGAAGAGCTTGTGCACCTGCCTTTGTCTGTAGATCTGTATGCATATATTTTGCCCCTTAGGAGTGTCAGTAAGACGAACTTTCCTGCAGAAGTTCTTTTTAAGAGGGTGGTGCATGGATGGATGTAGGACTCAATTTATATGTCGTTAAAGGATTGTGGTAACTGAGATTCTTGCTGTTTTCCTCTCAGAGTATGGATCATTTTGATGATATTGGCCCAAGCGTTGTGATGGCTTCCCCAGGTATGATGCAGAGTGGTTTATCCAGAGAGCTGTTTGAGAGCTGGTGCACAGATAAGAGAAATGGAGTAATTATAGCTGGGTACTGTGTTGAAGGAACGCTCGCTAAGGTGAGTTGTTAACGTGCCACAAGTCCTTAAAGTAGTGGTGTTTGGTAGGAGTAGTGTTTGTGTTACGTTTGAAAAGAATTCTCCAGTAGGAAGTGACTTCATTTGTATTTACCAAGAAGACTGTTGTCAACTCTGCATGATTATGTAGGTAAAGTTGAAAGCACTTTGAAGTTAAAGTGCTTTTCTTACTCTTTACACCCCTGGGTCTACAAGGGGTCATAAGCCTAATTTTAGAGAAGTTGGTGTTAAATCCAACACTACATAAATGTCAGAGATCAGACTGCATTTTGCATGCTGTGCCACTGTCTCATTGTAGAGAATGAAATTCTTTTTTAATTCTAGCAGCTGTGGGCAACTAAAGTGTCTAGTTTGGCTTTTAGGGCTAGAAGTCACACACTCATTATAATTTCAGTGCAAACTGCATTGGGATGCATCCGGAAGAAGGACACTCCTGTATCAGTTGGCCATGTGTGTTGTGCGTGCTGTTTTTCTGTTTGGGTGCATGCATTTTGTGAAATTGGAGGAGCTTTTTCCGTTCTTTGTGTTGCATCTGGCAGTTAGTAAGATTTAATTGGTGTTTGAAATGTAAAGCCCTGGATTTGCAATGTCTATAGAAGACTTCCAGTTTTTTTTTGTTGAAGAAACTCTTTTTTTTTTTTCCTAGCATATCATGTCTGAACCTGAAGAGATCACAACTATGTCAGGGCAAAAACTTCCACTGAAGATGTCTGTGGATTACATTTCTTTCTCTGCTCACACGGATTACCAACAAACCAGTGAGTTTATCCGGGCCTTGAAACCTCCACATGTGGTTAGTATTCATGCTACTTGCTTCTCCAGGGTGGATTCATGTACAAAAAAGTGAAATGGAACATATGTAATGCACTGTGCTTATTTGCATGTATTTTTTCTGCACACGGTGTGGCGTTGTGCCTTTGAATGATACGGGGAATTCAGAGACAAACACTGGACTGTGTGTAGGATAATTGAGCTGATGTTTCTTGCATTGTGTTCATGAAATACACAAGAGGTAGTTTTCTTGGATAATTTGTTTACTAACCATACCTGGTTGGACAAATACCTTATGTTAAAAGGAAAACTGTCTTTCCTATAGATTTTAGTTCACGGTGAGCAGAATGAAATGGCCAGATTGAAGGCAGCACTGATAAGGGAATATGAAGATAACGACGAAGTTCACATAGAAGTTCATAATCCTAGGAATACTGAAGCTGTGACATTAAACTTCAGAGGAGAAAAACTTGCAAAGGTATGAAATCAGTATTTTCATCTCCATACAATAACATTTGTTTCCAATCCTCTGAAACTAAGGTGTATGTTCTCTTCCAAGCCTCTAAGGTAAACTGGTTTTGGGTTGCATGTGTTTTACAAGATCTCAAAGTGTATGAATGTTTTTCTTGGCTAACCTAGATCTATTCTGCTATCAATAACCTGCTGGTGCTTTTTCAGTCCTGTCATCCCAGTCTGACTTTGCTGTGTAATCTGAACAGCACTCATCAATTTTCTCCTAACAAAGAATATCAATTCCAGTCATGCTAGAGCACTGCATTCTGTGCATAAATAATGTGATAGACTTCATTTACATTTCAGGAAGATGCTGTCAAACACCCGTTCCATCCATATATACTAGAAGAGAATAATTACTTTGGCTGAATTAAATAATTACATGCTTGACTATAATCAGGCATTTAGAGATGCTGTCTCTAGATACTTCAATCAGTGAGACAGCTTGTAAACAGGATGCTCTGGCAGAAGGAAGTGTGTAGCCATGAATGTGGTGCATCCAGTAAAATGATCAAAAAAAAACAAAAACAGCTTAAAGATATTGTTTTGCAAGTTTATTTCTTCTTACTCAGAACACATCTATATGCATCTAGAATGTATTTAAGATATGATTGTATTTTGTAATACAATCTTTCAATGTTACAGTAAAACCTACATACTGAAATAAGTAGAAACCAATATGTACATGGAAACTGTAGAGAAGTGTATGTTGACTGGACAACAGATTGCTTCTAATCAGATTCTAGTTTGGGTCCTTTGAAGAATACCCTTTTTTGATGACTGGTCACCTTGTCCCCAGCTTACCTTACACTGCACTGTATTTAGCATTGGTTTTCTCGTGACACTTCAGTTTGGAGGAGGAGTGACTGACAATGTAATGTGCTTGTTCTAATTCTACATTTACTCTTCCTTTAAAATAAAATCCACTGAGAAAGGTTCAGTTTAGCTGTTTGATTCCCAAAGCAATGCAGTTACAACATGGGATAATTTCAGTCAAAGGGTCCTCCTGAAGCAGGCCCACTTTCACTCACAGCAGGAGCAGCAGCAGCAGGTGGCTTACAGCCTTGTATGGTCTGCACTTGCATTCCTCCGATGTCTTCGTAACCTCTCTGGACAACGGCTCTGATGTTCAGATATTTGATGGTGGGAAGATTCCAGATCTTTCCCAGAGGTGTAAAAGCAAAGGGGCAGAAGTAGAATCCCACTGGATTACAGTGCTCATCTCTCAGCTTGTGGAAACTAGCAAATGTTGCTGAAAACTAGAAAGCAGATGAACCTGACTCCTTCTGGGACTGAATTGCACGACCAGTATCTAGAAGATAATCTATACAGTTTGCATGTGTGTTTTCTATGGCAGCTACCAGAGGAAGGCTGCCACATTATTTAGTTTTTTATATTTTTACTCTTTAAACCTTTTCTTGTGGCTGTCTGAGGTTGCTGTAACCTCCCTTTATTTTCAGAACAACTCCATACGATGCTTGGTTGGTTTTTTTTTCTGAATAACCTATGTTTCATCTGTGTAGTTGGCTTCAAGCTTGCTTTGTTGCACTAGGTGTGTTCTTTTGTTTTCAGGTGATGGGATCTTTGGCAGATAAGAAGCCAGAGCAAGGACAGAGAATTTCTGGAATCCTGGTCAAAAGAAATTTTAACTATCACATCCTTTCTCCTTGTGACCTCTCCAGTAAGTAAAGGCAGTAATGTACTTGGTGGATAATTGAAGCTCTCTGTATTCTTCTCCTGTCATTAAAACACATACAGTGCTGGCTTTTGTTTGCTTGTTTGTTACTTTGTGTTGGAGGTGATCATTGGACACATGTTGGTGTTAGTTTGGCTTAGGTTTGCCTACATTTCTGAACTGTTGGTGTGAGAAATAAGACATTCAATTCAGTGTCCTCTGAAATTCAAGACTTTTTCTGCCTTTTCTGCAGAAAAGAAGAAAAATTCCTTTCTCCTGGTTATGTTTAAGTACATATAAAAGGTAGCAGTGAGAGCAGAAGATTGCCTTGATCAATTATCCTGTTACTTTCTGAAATGCCATTAATTTTTAGTGGAAAAATGGCCCTGCAGTGAATGTGTTGTGCACTGCACCTTTGCTGTCTGTTGCTAGAAGAATTGATTTATTCTCAAACAGAAGAGTAGTTCAATGGAACAGTAAGGTCAGAAGAGTTGAGGAAAGCAGTTCAGCTGTCCCACCTCGTTCACTCTTTGCTTGTGACAAAATAACAAACTTCTGCTGGTTCCTTGACCACAAATGTATAATCTATTTTACAATAGACATTTCTCTTTACAAACGGTCCTTTTCAACCCCCTGCCTTAAATGTTTCAGTGCCATTGTTTCTCTATATTGACAACTTAATGTTTTAGAAAGTAAACTTAAAGTTTTTTTTAAAGGAAACTGTTGTTAATGTTCTTTTAAAAACTCTTTCAGATTACACAGACTTGGCTATGAGCACTGTAACACAGACACTGGCTATTCCCTATACTGGACCTTTCAATCTGCTCTTTTATCAGCTGCAGAAGCTTACTGGTGGGTATTCAGAAAGAAACGTTTGTGGTTTGTTTTTAAAACAACTTCCAGTCTTCTCAGGACTTCTGAGTGGAAATTTCTTTGCTCTGAAGTGCCACAATTTGTTTTGTGTTTCATGGCTTTTGTTAGGTGATGCAGCTTCTGCCAAGTCCAGGTCGTGAATGTGACTGACCCTCTGTGGGCATCCTAATGTAACTGTAATACAAATCCATCAGCATGCAGCAGTGTAGAACCTCAGTTGATTTTTGTCTCCTGTCAGCCCCCAAAGTGAGCAGCTCAGCCACCCTGATGAGAAATTTAGCAAATGATAATCTTTTATTTCCAGCCCCAAAGTAGAATGGTTAACGACATCTATTTAATAAAAGATGCAAAAAATTGTCTTTCTTTGTGTCAGACAACATATTCTGTTCCTCCCCATGAGGGACTGATCCATCCTTCTTGGCCTTTTCCATGCCAGAAGCCATTTAAATCGGCTGCTAGAGCGATTTCCTGTGCCTCTGTCTGGTTTTCTTAAGGATAGGGGCAACTCCCATCCTGGTTCCTGAAAGGCACAGCATGTACCAGGATCCCTTCCCAGATTAAAGCTCAGGAATTTTTTTTTTCCCTCATCTAGTGACAGAGTCAAATGTGTATCACCTGTGAAGAGAAGACCTGCATTCAGTTGGTGTTCAGGTCTCACAGCCTGAGTGCTGCCTCACGCAAGAAAGGCTTTCGTTTTACTTCGTTTTTCTTTTCCATTGGTGTGCTCAGGTCAACATACTAAGCCAGTCAACCATGAGAATCCAAAGCAAGTAAAATGGCCAGTACTACACGCTCAAAAAGCCATGCAGATACAGCTAGTCCTGTTCTCAGGTCATTTTATTCTTGCTAACCATTTGTTGCTGCTTCTTAGGTGATGTAGAGGAAATAGAAATTCAACAAAAACCAGCCCTGAAGGTCTTCAAAAGTATTACTGTAATCCAGGAACCAGGCATGGTGGTCCTTGAGGTAGGCACTGGGGGGGAGAAACAACTGTTTTTCATTCTCCAGATCCTGTAGAATAGTGCCATGTAGGTGCTGTGCACAATGAAATGCTTTAAGTGGCTTTCCGTTGGATGATGAGTGGAACGAAAAGGAGACGTTGCCTTTGGCTGCACTCCTGTGCTCATGCATGTTATTTCACTTAGCTGGTTTCTTCTCGTACTGTGACTCAGTGGTTTAATGGTAGATTCAGTGCCCTTTTTAATTGGGGAATTGGTAATTGGAAATAAGGTTAAATAGTGTTCCCTCCTGCTCTCCCATGTTATGTTAACTAATAACTATTTTGTAAATGTGTCCAGAAATATTCAGCAGCTTTAATTTTTCGTGAAAAGTTATTAGAATGCTTCAAGTTGCAAATAGTTCAGACTGCTAAATGTGTGACAGTCATTTGAAGCTAGAATTTAGAGGGGAAAAAAACAAAGAAAGCCATGAATGTTGTTTTTATGTTGTGTTATTTATTGAGCCCCAACAGCAGGCTGAAATGGTGATTTGATTTCTGTTTTTTTGATCTTCCAGTGGGTGGCAAATCCTGCTAATGATATGTATGCAGACACCGTGACCACAGTGATACTGGAAGTTCAGTCAAATCCTAAAATACAGAAAGGTAATCAGTCCCACTGTGTGCTTCTTCAACTCAGGTTCTCTTCTGAATTTTCAGTATCAGGCTTCAAGAGCTTTAGAACACCTTAAAATAGGTTTCCTGCTATTGTGCTTCACATCGTGAAACTTCTTAAGTGTTTCATGTTCCTCAAATGCAGAATTACATTTACAGCTTCATTTTCATTGTTTGTAGCACATCCTCGTGTTGAAGCTTTCTCTTACGCATCGGTTTCTAGCTGTCTGTGGAAAATGCAGCCCTATTTTAAAAGAAGTTAAATATTAGTCCCTTTTAGTTTTATCATGTAATGGATGGGACCCACTGAAATGTTTCAGCTTCTCATGAGAAAGTCATGGTTACCATTCACAAGCAGTATTCCTGTGACTGCACAACAGAAGGAGTTAGGTAGGGGCTGCTGAAAAGAAGACTAATTTCACAACTGCACCAGGTGATATGACTGGGTAGTGAAAGTGTCATCAGATAACAGGCTTGGCATTGCTTCTCGAGAATCAGAACCATTTTGTTGAGGTTGCCAGTGCTGATAGTTCTTTGTTCTGCTGCTTTGGTTTCAAACACATACATCACTATGCTAAAAATCTGGAGCAGACATTGAATATTATGTTGGCATCTCTTTGTGGCACTGAGGATAAATGTTGGCAGCTTGTTAACACTGCAAGGCAGATAATTCAATGACAATCCATTTATCATTCTATATCAGGTCCTTTCGTGAAGACTAAGGATCTAGGTCTGCAGTGTATCCTTAAACTAGCCCACAGTGTTAAATGACTAACAATGGGTAGTGAGGGATCTGATTTGATGTCTGTTGTCAACTCACAAAACATTTTATTTACAACACTCCTGGTAGATTTTTCTTTCCAAACCAGTGAGGAGGGCACTGGAGCTATATGAACAAATAGCTGTTTTCTCTGGGTTACTCCTTATGTCTTCTTACTATATATTTTTATCATAGAATCACAGAATGGCCTGGGTTGAAAAGGACCACAATGATCATCCAGTTTCAACCCCCTTGCTACATGCAGGGTCGCCAACCAGCAGACCAGGCTGCCCAGAGCCACATCCAGCCTGGCCTTGAATGCCTCCAGGGATGGGGCATCCACAGCCTCCTTGGGCAACCTGTTCCACTGCATCACCACCCTCTGAGTGAAAAACTTCCTCCTAATATCTAACATAAGTCTCCCCTGTTTTAGTTTAAAACCACTCCCCAATAATTACATATAAAACAGCAGTCACTGTTCCTTAGCTGTTTAGTCTCACACCTGACTCAACAACTCTGTTAGAAATTCTTTCTCCCACGTTTGTAAATTCACACAGCAGTTCTGTTGTTATATTTGGGTAAAGGTCATACAGTTCTCTTGGTTGTGATATTTTCAGTATGTATTTTCTTGTCAGCTTCTAGCCGTGTGCTTATGCTCTGATTTGTGAAAACTAACCAAAAGTACAGATGATGCAACTGAAATATCTTGTATTCTTCCTTCATTTCCAAAAGGACAGTGTTCATTTTAAGCTACCTAATGATTTTGAACACAAAGTCTAAAAACATTATCAGCATTTCCAACCTCCATTTGTTCCAGGAATGTCACTGTTATTATTGCTCACGTTTGGTGTTCAGTTTTACTTTGTGTTTCTGTATGCTCCTACACTCCGTGATGCAGTGCTTTACTACAGCTAAAGAAAATAGAAGGATTATAAACAAGTCATGAGGATTTCTTCCACTTTTAAGTATATGAAAGTAAAATGACTTTTCCTTTTCAGCTGCAGTGCAGAAAGTTTCCACAAAAGTCGACATGGAAGAGTATCGCAAGAGAATGGAGATGATGCTTCAGTAAGTCAGCGTGTATTTTTCTCAATGAAAGCGATCGCCGTTAATCATGTACATAGAGTAATTTTATTACAATACCACTTAAAAGCAGAGTGAATTTAAAATAACCAGTACAGATTAACATTTCTGTGTAGGCCTGGGGTTAAGTAAAGACGGAAGTACCCTGAAAAAGCTCTCAGGATCATTGAGACTACAAATCTGGGGCCCAGTTACTTCATCCATCAATGGAGTTGTACCTTTTCTCCCAAAATTATACTGTGAATTCTTACAGGAAAACATTTTGGATTGTCTCTCTTAAACTTACTCTGGTGTTTGCTCTGTTACTCAAGCAGACCTCTTACCTCTTGGACATTAGAGGAATCCATTGCTTTATTTATGAGACTTGTTCTGGTAAAATTCTTACTCTTATGTGACACTGCCTCCCTTAATTTAGATTGTGACCTGTTAGTCACATCTGAATGGGATAAATAATGGCTTCTGAAAGGACACAAAATGCCTTTGGAAGCCTAAGATTAATGGAAAGGAAATGTAAGTTTGCTGTTTGGCAGTTACCTTATGTGAGTCAACCTCTGTTTCAGGGATATGTTTGGAGAAGACTGTGTAAGTTCAAAAGAAGGCTCAATTCTGTGTGTCACAGTAGATGGCAAGACTGCAAACCTTTCACTGGAAACTCGGGTATGGAGAGTGAAGCACTTGTGGTTATTTATCCATGCTGTGTCCAGTAGGATGCAGGAACATCAGTGTGGAGACTTGCTGAGCATCAGTGATGGTATCTCCATGTGAATCCACTTAC
Source organism: Lagopus leucura (assembly GCF_019238085.1). NCBI lineage: Eukaryota > Metazoa > Chordata > Aves > Galliformes > Phasianidae > Lagopus > Lagopus leucura. The sequence continues at coordinate 8,325,373 of NW_024962252.1, read as the reverse complement.
AATGTTAACCTGATGCAGTGCAGGTTACTTCACTCACGAAATTACATCTCTGAGGACTGACATTGTGTGTTTTTGTTTGATTTTGAATCAGTTGCAAGCTACGGAACTTAAGACATTTCACATAGCATGAAGCAAAGAACTCATCAAACATGACGTCATTTTTCATCATCTTTGGCAAGGTGTATGCAGCTCTTCACTGTACAATTCCACACAGTGGTGGAACATTTAAGAACAGAAATTGCAGCTGAAAGCTCTTGATAACCATAGCTGTAATCTGCGTGACTGCTCTTTCTTTTCTCCTTATGCACAAACATTGCTGGTATTCTGAAAAACAATCTGACGTGCTGGTTGTTCTCATACACTTCTTTTTTTGTTCTCAGACAGCTGACTGTGAGCCAGGAAGTGAAGACGACGAATCCCTGCGTGAAATGGTGGAACTGGCTGCACAGAGGCTCTACGATGCCCTCAGCCCAGTGTACTGCTGACCTCTGTAGATACCTAGGACACATACAGAAAGCTCTGAATGTTCAAATTTATTTGGACTGGTTTTTTAAAGTAAATAAATTTTTTCATCAGCAAGTCAAACGCATTATATGAGTGGGAAACCAACTTCAAATAAGGGGTGAGCAGCCTTACCTATGTCATCTGCATTTGTGCATGTACATCATAATAAAGTGTGGTCCTCTTGAGTTAGTGGAGGTGGGTCCGGCAGCAAAGCGTGCTGAAAGAACATGACTTCTCTGGGATGCATCCTCTGCTTTTTTCCAGCATTTCACATTCAGCAGTCACATTTCACAGCATGGTTTGGGTTGGAAGGGACCTTTAGGATCATCCAGTTCCAACCCCCTGCTACAGGCAGGCACACCTCCCACCAGACCAGGGTGCTCACAGCCCCATCCAGCCTGGCCTTGAATGCTTCCGGGATGGGGATATCCACAACCTCACTGACAACCTGTTCTAGATGTCTCACCACCCTCACAGCAATGAATTTCTCCTAAATCTACTCTCCTCCAGTTTAAAGCCGCTCCCCCTCGTTCTGTCGTTACGTGCAGGCCCTGACAGCCGGCACCGTTGGTGAAAGTCTGTGCGTCCACTCTCCCTGCCCGGCACATCCCTGCCTCGCTAAACACGAGCCTTTGCAAGGTGGTAATTTCATCGCACCACAAAAGAACCCCCTCTTTGAAAAAGCGAAATATGGTACCATTAACTCGTGACGGTGACGGTGATTGGGTCCGTGTAGAAGGCCGTGTATCGGCCCGCTCCCGCCCGCCGCTCTCCCGCCGCCCAGCACAGCCCGCGGGGCTCCGCCGGAGGCACGGCGCTGCTGCGGGAGCCCTTTAAAGAGCGAAGCCGCCCCTCTCGGCCCCGCCCTCCTCCTCCGCCCTCTTCCCGCCGTGGGAGCCGGACGTCCGGCCGTCATGGCGCTGGCGGAGGCGGTGGCGGCTCGGGGGCGGGCGCTGCCGTGGCCGCGCGTGGTGCTCTTCGGGGACTCCATCACCGAGGTAGCGGCTGCGCGGCGCTGCCCTCGGCTCCGGGGTTTGTCGTTCTTTACGGAGAAATGAGCAGCCGGGGGGAGGGGGGAGCCGGCAGAAGCGGCTCGGCCGAAGGGAGGTGGTTGTTCTTACGGGGAGGTTTGTGCCTAAGCCCGGCCCTCGCGCAGCTCCGTCAGCTGGCCGAAGGGAGCGGCGGGGCGGCCCGTGTGCCGCGGGATGAGGGCGCTGCTGGGGCGGGGCGGGGCGGGCTGCGCCGTGCCGGGCTGCTAACCGTGTGCCGTGCTTTAGTTCTCCTTCCAGGAGGGCGGCTGGGGAGCGTCCCTCGCTGGCAGACTGGTCAGGTAAGAGCAGAGATCTCACAGGTGTAGCTGGAGAAGCGTGTGGCTTCACTGCGAGGCAACAGCGCTGGGATGGGCGTCCCGCAGGGGTGTCTCGTTCTTTCGGGATGTCCAAACCGGCCCGGGCGTGCTCCTGTTGGCCGTCAGGGAGAAATGCTTTGCTCAGAGGGCAGTGAGGCCCTGACACAGCTGCCCGGCTGTGTGGTACCCAGTCCCTGCAGCTGCTCGATGCCGGGTTGGGTGGCGCTGAGCCTGAGCTGGTGGGCAGCAGCCAGCCCACGGCAGGAGTTGGGCAGGTGGGCTGAGAGGTCCCTTCCAATCCAACCGTCCTGTGATCCTGTGCAATTCTAAAACAAAGTTAGAACTGTGTTAGAAAGTCCTGTGAAGTGTCACTGATTCTAAGAGTGGCAAAGGCGCCTGAAGACTCCCTGACAGAATGGGTCAGAACTTCTCAGGTCTTGCTCAGAAGGGTGGAGCAGTTCTGTTACTGTGTGTCTGTTTCAGAAAATGCGATGTAGTAAACCGTGGGTTCTCGGGGTACAACACCCGATGGGCTAAACTCATCCTTCCAAGGCTGATCGGTAAAAGTGCTGCTGCTGAGAGTACTGTTGCCGTCACTATTTTCTTTGGAGCTAATGACAGTGCTTTGAAAGGTACCGTAGCTTCCATTTATTCCTGTGACCTTTTTTCTCTTAAGGCAGTTCTACAGTTAGCAGAAAGGCTGAACGTTATCCAGGCCTTCCCTCCTTTTTGAGGCAGTTGCTCTTTCTTACAGTGGGTTGTTTTCAATTATCGTATTTGTATTTAAACTACGTGCTGCCTTCTGTTTCTCGCTGACCAAGAGATAAGAGTTCAATAATGACAGTAATCTTCGAGGCAGTCAGTAACGAACCATGCATCCAACATGTGGAGTTGGGCACCTAGTGGAATTTTCTGCCTTTGAAGCAATCTGATGGATCTTTGTTAGCTGAGGGAATGGAGGCAGACAGCCTTTGGATTCTCTTTAAGATAAGCGTGGCTACATGCGGGCGAGTCTCATCAGAAGGTGAGATCAGTGTGTGAAGGACTGGCTGGGAAATCCATGGATGTTGCCAAATTTTTCTTAGCTTTTGTTTTGGATGAAGTTTGAGGCAATTATGTGGTCAGACACTGAAAGTGAACTGAAAATGAGCCGTGCTCATGGTTGTACAAACCACTGTAATCATCATGTGATACGTCTGTGAGCAGCTCCATCTCACACCACTGATGTGATTCCTCTGACCCCTTGCAGATGTGAACCCTAGGCAGCATGTTCCTCTGGAGGAATACGCCGCCAACCTGACAAGCATGGTGCACTACCTGAAGTCTGTGGACATCAATGAGGACAGGATTATTTTGATAACGCCGCCTCCTCTTCAGGAATCAGCTTGGGAAAAGGAGTGCCTTGCCAAAGGTAAAGGAGTGCAACATGTGGGCAGAATTTCTGCTTTTTAACCCCAGAGCTTCTGGGGTGCCCTTCTGGGTACATATTTATAGTGCTTAATTCAGAATCCTGCCAGAAAACATAAAGGCTGTTTCCTGCTGTCAAGAAAGTAGTTTCCAGCTACTTGGATGGAGATGGTTCCCATGTAGTTTGTAACGGGCGATGTCTGCTGATTTCAAAGAGTGAGCTGCATCATTTCTGACTGCTGAATGACCCTGCATGTCTGACAGGTGACAAGCTGAATCGCCGCAATGCCACCACTGGGGAATATGCACAGGCCTGCGTTCGAGTGGCGAGGGACTGCGGGACTGATGTGCTCGACCTGTGGACATTGATGCAGAAAGATCAGGTATGGTAGCAGAAGGTGGGCTTTGGAACTGTTATAAATAGTGAAATGCGTAATTCTACATAGAGGAACCAAGAGCAGTGCTGCATTATCACTGGAACAATAATCTCCAAAAGGAGCAAAATAGTTCAGAGTGCTTTGCACTGGGCCACATGACGTGCTCCTTAACATGAACTGAGCATCACCTGTGGCTAGCAGATATCCCCAGGTGCACTGCAGGTATGTACTGGTGTCCTTGCTTTGACTCGTGGGATAGGTTGGAAGGGGCCTCAGGAAGCAACTGGTCCCACCTGCTGCATGGTGCTGGCTGAGCTCACAGGTGCACAGGCACCTTCCTCATGCTGCTGAGTGAATGCCCAAGCGTGTCCAAGAGTCAGCAATGGTAGCTTTGCTCTGTAAGCTGTTCACACTGAACCTTTTCTCTGTCCTGCACTTCTGAGTGCAGAGATGAGCCAATGGTGCAGTACTGTGTGATGCAGAAAACTGACTCAGCAATTTGCTTGCACCATTCCCTCATCACACGGTCATTTCTGCATGAAAGCAGTGACTTTGGCTGCCAAAGCATTCTCTTAATATTTTAGTACTGAGGGCTGCCCTATCTACCAAGTTTTGAGTAACTTACTGAAAAATCACTCATTGCAGCTAGCAGTACAGTAACACTTGGCTTTTGCTTCCCCTGTAGGATTTTTCGTGCTATTTGTCTGACGGGCTTCACTTATCAATGAAAGGGAATAACTTCCTCGTGGGACAACTCTGGTCACTCCTGGAAAAAAGACTCTCAGCTCTCCCTTCATTGCTTCCTTACTGGCGGGACGTGGACCCCCAGCACCCCGAGGTGAGCCTGCTGTGAGGTGCCCTGCAGCAGTGAAGCCCAGCCTGTCTGATGGAGCGAGCGCACGTCCAGCTGCTTTGTACCTCTGCGCCCCTGCTGATGGTGATGAGGACTGAAGTGGACTGTCTGCTCTGTAACCATTTTTTTCAATAAAGATTGGCCAAGGGGTGGAAACGGCACTGGATGGAAGCTGCCGCCTTCCTGCTGCAGCTGCTGACAACAAACAGTGCGTGTGTGTGTGTGTTCAGTGAACAGGGGTTAGGGCAGAGGACGGGGTTTGGAGGGCAGAGTTCTGCCCCCGGCTGCCCCCTGCTCACAGGCTTTCAGCTGCAGTTGATGTCTTCTCCAAAAGGACTGCCCAGACACAGTTTTTGTTTAATTGATTTTAATACAAAAAGCTTTTACTGTACTGGGAATTAAATTAACTCCTCACACATGTACTCTGCACTGAATCAAAAAAAAACAACACAAAAGCAACAAAACAACCAAACCAAAACCAGTATATAAAAGAAGGGCTATCAGAACACCGTAAGGCACACATTCAAGTATCAGTGTAACAAGTATTTGGGTGGGGAAGGCAGAGCGGTGCTCACGCTCCTCTCATCACAGGTTTGCTTCCTTTCCATCACATTTACGAACTCCAAGGCTTGCCCCAGCTCTGCCTCCCTGGTGGCTGAGTGCAGGCCTGTAACAGGTAAAATGGTTCCCATCCATTCACGCACCATGTCAGCTTTAACAATGCATTCTTAGGGGAGAAAACAGGCACAATAAGGCGCTCTGCTTCCATGACAGCTGCTCTGTGACTCACCCTGTCAGCCCACCTGAGATCAGGCTGAACTCAGGCTATGGCACCGCTTCTGGCCCACGCATCCCATGTTACAGAGCTCCAACTGAAGGGCACCAACAAGTTACCAGCTGTTAACATCACACTGTACTAGCTGTAGGGAAAGTGGAGTTTACAACATCTCCCTAGCACAGCACAGGCCCTGTAAGTAAGTCTAACAAAGCTTGCTTTTTCATTGTTCAAATTCACAACTGCTCCCCTGCATGGAGTGCAGAACTCTTGCAGTGATTTTTAAGAGCTTCCCAGGCTCAGCCCTTTGAATAGCTCAACAATAGTGTTAACCTTCTCAATAATCAACAGAAAAATCAGAGAAACATTTCTGCACTGAAACGTCCATAAGTGGTTCAAACAGCTCTCGTCTGCATACGTGATTTCTCCACTTCTTTCCCTTCCCTCCCTTGCCCCCTGCACCCCACTGCAGTGGGAAAACTCGCAGGGGGAACATTTCCCTGCAGTAAAAACACAGGGACAGGGCAGCCTCACAGCTAGAGGGGCATCTCCATACACTGAGCAGGGTTTAACAGCCTCTGCACAACCCTACTATTTATTGAGAAGCTTTCTCACAAACTCCTTGATGCTGATATGCATCTCCACATTATATGCCAAGTATTTTACCTGTTTCCTTCTGTTCTCCAGGTACGTGTAATGCTTATACTTTGGCTTACCTGTACCTCATAGGATCTGCTCCACATGGAGCACTGTGGAGTATTTGCTTTGCTTTGCTTTGCTGGCAAAGCCCTTTAATTTCATCTGTCAGTGCCACCAGACTGCAAAATACGACATTACAAAAGGCAGATATACACACAACGTGATATCCTGGAGGATATTCTGTTCTGCACCACAGGTTGAAGGAAATGTTAGAGGTCAAGAAAGTAGAAAAAATCCAATGAGCTTCAAAACCAAGACTGTCTCCATGTGGAGTTCCGGTTTTTAAAAGATATAATGCTCTAATAAATGTAATTTAAGGAAGGTCATACACATGACCAGCATCTGCAGTAGGTCGCTTCCTTATTTCTCCCACTCCCTCACAAAAATATATATACATATATCTGTATTTATAGAAATGAAATGGTTTTAGATCCAGAGGAACTTCTGCAGGCGGGAGCCGCGCGGTGGAGGCAGCGGGACATCAGCACTCCGTCTCCTTGCTGTCCACTCGGTTCTGGCGCTGCAGTTTAAAAGACGACGCTTTCTCACTCCTGGTGACAGGATGCTCTGTCAAGTCCTCAAAAGATTTGGCAGCCGAGCTGCTGTTTGGGAAAGGGTCCTTCTCAAACCCGTCCTCGTCAATATGAGAGTCGGTGCTGGGGTCCTCCTGAATTGTGTCCATTCTTTGGTGGTCCTGCTTGGGAGCAGCGGCGGCTGCAGGCGCAGCCACGATGGGCTGCAGGGGTTGGTGCCGGCTGGTGGGCTGCGCTGTGGGGAAGGGCTTCACGATACGCACAGAGGCTGAGTCCAGGCTGCTGGGCACCTCCACGTTCTGCAAGACACGAGTGGCCTCATCAGTGGGGGAGGCAACCAGGTTCTCAGTCAGCACTCGCTTTGGGTGCTGGCAGCAAGGAGAACTGGCTAAAGGCACCTCGGCTGAGCAGCTGCGCCTCTGCCGGTGGTCTGAAAGCCGCTCTTCCTCCCTTCTTCCCTGGTGGGAAGGAGGGATATGTTAAATTGCATTGATTTCTGCTTCTATTTGAGCGTGGTTTGGAAAATAGCCAAGGATTTCCAGGCATGAAAAATCCCTACAGACCTTAGCAAATGCCAACAATGGGCAGGGGAAGGGGAGAGCAGACAAAGGAATGACGTGAGCAGCAGGATGAGACATTTATACGCTAACTACTGCATTTCTGAACTGCTCAGGATGCAGTGGACTTTAGGGATCCCAGATTTCTCTTATAACACTGCTACTGCTGCAAGGAGCCCTCTGAAGACAGCTGCACTCCATGGCTGCATCTGCTTTTGAATCTGAGCAGTAACATCCAAGGAGACTTTCCTATGGCATGGAAGAGCAGTTACAGAGGATCCAGCTACCATCACCTTCAGCTACGTCCGAGCAGAGCACAGAGGCAATGTGCCTCCAAGTCTGACTCCAGTTTGCTTCCCTCAGAGGCAAAGGAGCTGTGCAAGGCTTCTTTTCTCCTCTCACTACAAAATGACATTTCCATAACAGTGTTTCAACAAACTGGGGTATCAAAGCACAGGATATGATACCCAAAACTCTGTCAGAAGACACCCTGAGCTGGACTGTAAGATTTAGCTATCCTCAAATCAGTACCTACAGAGTGAGATGTGCCATCACCTCAGAACCAACCCTGCACCCTGGGGCTGACTCTCCCACAAGCAAGTGGAAATCTGGCCACTGAGCCTCCTGCAAACCACCATTCTGCAGCGAAGCCACTGCACTTTGCAGAGATTTCCCTGCAGCACTGCCCTGCTGAGCCCTGTGCTGCAAAGCACGTGGCTGGGAACAGCTGCTCTGTTGCTGGAGCCACAAACGCCCCATAACACAGTGCCTGCTGCTGCAGCAGAGCAGCTTCCTGGCTCAGGCAGTGCAGCTGGTGTGAGCTAACTGCCCTGCCGGCACTGTCAGCACACAACTCACACAACAAGTGGACTGGTCAAACTGCAGGGCTTGATATATCAAGCACCAGCTCAGTAGAAAAAGGTTCTCTCAAATGGATTCATCCATCTGCAGGTCAAGGCATGGGATTCCAGGTCCATCTACTGTCACTGCTTTGCCAAAATACTGTACAGAAACGTTAGGTTCAGATCTACAACACACTGGATGGCTTTCAGACACAAACTTACACTGGCACAGAACAGAGACTTGTTGTTTTCCTCATATTGCTTGTCCAATTTCTTGTCCTAATGAAAAACAAACCAAAAGTAAATCAAAATACACACAAAAGTAGTTTCCCAGTTGCAAGCAAGGTCCCTGTTCCAGTTGCCCTGCAGTGACACAGCAGGGGTGGGGCTGTTTTTTCCCTTCCCCGAAGTCCTCAGTGTGCTCGTGGGCACAGCAATCCCTGCTCCCACCCCACACCACATGCTTGGCTGCTATCGACTCTCTCTACCCCATCTGAACCAAGATCACTTCCTGCACTGGGTCTCCCCCCAAAACAAAAGTTTTAAGAGGGCTACAGAAAACTCTGACTCTAATGGGAATTGTTAGAACTATACTTGTGCAGAATTTGGAAGGCAGAAGAAAATCTGCCCAGGAAAGAACAGGAACATCTCCAGAACAGTCACTGGTGCACTGGTGTTGCTAGAGCTTGGCAGAGCTCAGGAGGAGCTCTGCCTACTGAAGGGACATTCGCTGGATTCTCCCTGTGGGGTTTGCTAAAATCTCCCCACCACCACCTCCCACAGACAGTACACAAGGAGTTTCTCCTCCAGCTCCGTTCAACAGAGCAGTCATCTCCAGCAATACTCACCACACAGTGCACAAGGATGCTGAGAGGAATCCAAAACAGCAAGGAGAAGACGAGCACAGAGCCCACTATGTTATCTGCCAGGAACTTCCCTGTGAATCGGTTCAAACCCATCAGTAACCTGCCAAGTACAGCTTCACGCCTACACACAAGTCTTTGTTCTGCTGCCATTGCAAAATTTGTCAGATAAACACAGGGTGCAGAACTAGGCCAACCTAATAGGAATTATACATTTAAAAAGATTTGATGCAATTTAGTAACACTGTCAACAGTAACATGTTCTCTGATAAGGGATGCTGACAGGCCATATTGTTCAATGTGAGCAGACTGGGAGCAGGCTGCCCTTAGCCAGGGTTCCTCACAATTGCAGGACACTGTGCATCTGTCCCCAACTTCTGATGGTACAACCACAAGACTCCACAACACGCTCATTTTTGGGCAGAGATGCAGAGTGCCTCTACTTGAGCAGACTGAATGGCTTTAATAATCACCTACACAGTATTTTTTATTTTTAACTTTAGAGCTTAGGTTTGAAAGCCTCAAACACACGTCATACAATCAGAGAATTGTTTGAGTTGGAAGGGACCCTTAAAGGCCATCTAGTCCAGCTCCCCTGCAATGAGCAGGGACACCTACAGCTCCATCAGGTTGCTCAGAGCCCCATCCAGTCTGACTTTGAAGGTCAGTGTGCACTGCCCTGTGCATGCACACATTACCACAAACACACGCACTGTTAACCCCACTGTTACACAAGCACCTGCTCCTTAACAGTGTCTTCAAGACAACAGTAACAGAAGGAGAGCAGCTGCCCTGGGAGGTGCTGCCTGTTGGCTGCATACTGGGGGTCAGAACCTCTCCATCACCAGCCTGTGACTCACAACAGACACATTGCTGGAAGGGGCTTTATTAAATGAGAGAAATGAAGTCTTCTCAGTCCATTGACATTTAAATCCCACTGAGGCCTACTTTTACTGTACCATGCTGAATCTAGCTGACCTCTAAGGAACTGTTATTTCCTTTTCTCTAATTGACCTACTTACTGGTTTTCAGACAAGAAGCTTTCTGGAATAGCTATCACATCTTTTACAAGCTTGGAAGATGACTAGGAAATAACAGAGTAGGAAATAACAGAGTGGAAAAATGCAAAATAATCCTATTCCTTGCCTTACAAGGTAAGATCAGTGATGTCAAACCTTTAGTTCACACTGAGAAGTAAACCAAACCACAGGACATGGTTATGTAATCTTACCGAAGGTGTTGATGCTAAGCTGGTCTATGAAATCCCAAAATCGTTCAATCACATCCTGTACTTGCTTCTCACATTTGCCCTGTAAAAGCAAGCATCTATTTACAAAATGATCTTAGGCTGTGTAAACATTAACTACTTCTTTCTTGGAGAGGGAAAAGGATGCAGAGATTGTTCTGAAATCAAAGCTGCAGAGAAATGGAAGCCCTTCAGACACTGTGAATCGATTTGAACTCATCCCAGCACCACCGCTCCACTTTTATTGCCTTTATTTTTGACCAAATTTCAATTCCACTGCTGACTGCAACAGATTCAGTCGTAATTATTGAAACATGCAAAAAGTGTTTCAACATCACAGGGGACACAAAACCAAAGTTTCTGGAGAGGCTGATGCACTGGAAGCCTCAATTCCTACTGCCCAAGGAGGCCACAGCTCTCAGGACCCCACAGATTGGCTTCCAGGTCTGTGCTGGTTTAACACAGTAAAGCATTGCTGCCCTTTCCATTCTGCAGCAGGACTGGGGTATGCCTCCCACTATTCACTTCTGCCAACAGAAAGTCCAGCCCTGTTTGCCAGGCCTGCAGACTACATGCTGGCCATGTAGCTGTGGTCACCACTGTGCTAGCAGCAAAGGCTCACAGCTCACCAGATATTCATGTCCTTGCTCCTGACTTAGCTGATTTCAGTCAGGATTAACTGGGCTAATATGTGGGCAGCTGAACAGTGCTGCTAACCCAGCCCAGCTTGTGGAAGTGTTTGGTCACTTCCTGTGCACAAGCTGCCAGCTGCTGACACGCAGGAGCAGCTAGAAGGGGCTGTAAGCAGCAGCAGAAGGAGCAGCTTCACCCTGCACATCCATTTATGGAGCTAAATTCTATCTGCACTCTCAGATACCTTGTAACATTTACATCATGGAAAGGCAAATGAGTCCAGATCCTGATCTTCTGCGAACCACTTTCTTCCTCAGCTTTACTGTCAGTCCCCCGGGAGCTGAAGGCAGCTGTGCCTCCTCTGCCAGCACACCCACAGCACCAGGCATCCCGGGCTGGAGGGGACCCACCGCTCTCCTCGGTTTCACTGCACCCAGGCCTGGGAGCGACAGAGCTTTGCCTGCTCTCCATCCAGCTACAAAAGTAGGCTGCGCAGTGCATGGCACCCAAGCACACTCACATTTGTGTCACAGAAGCCCACGGTACAAGGCTTCCCCTTGCGCAGAAACAGGAACTGGTGGTTGGCATCGACGTACGGCGTGCACCGATCCTGCTCGTCCCGGCAGCACACCTTGCAGGAGTTATCCGTTTCTGCAAGAAGGCAGCACAGCCCCATCAGCCCCTGCAACCCGCCAGAACATGCACAGTCCGTGTCCCCCAGCCGACCCTGCTGCTGCTCAGCTTTCCACGGGGAAGGCAGGACTATGCAACCCCATGACCAAGCCTGACGCTCAAACAGATGCCCAATTTAATGTTCTGGGGGACACAGTGGGACCAAGCTCTGCAGGCTGATACCCCTAGGCTGCAGGTGAGGAAGTTCCAAATGCAACCATCCAAGATGGATTCAAATGCTTCTTGGGTTTCAAGCCCTCCAGGAACCCTTCTCCTCAGCTATATCCTCTGTCTCAAATGGGGGGGCTCACTGTATGTCCCTCGGCATCTCCTGTGGAGTCCTCCTCCTCTTCCCAGCTGCTCTAACACACTTGGGAGATAAGATGGAGATCAAGAAAGCACTGTAGCTCATTGATACAAAGGCAGGACAGGCAGGTATGCACTAGCAGGGCTCGAGGATCCTATGTCCTCAAAGGCACTTTGGCTTCTGAAGTCTCTCTTCTTTTACTTTTTGGAGGTCACATTTGGTCCAGAGGCATCTCCCCACTATCAGAACAGCCAGACTTTCGCCTTCTAGTTGTCTAGAGCCAAGGAAGAAGATGGTGGGGATGCCTCCTTCTTTACCTAGGATGCAGACCCTAAGTTTCATCTTAATGTCTTCAACCAAGCCCACCAGAAGACAAAAGGACATTTACATTCCTTTCCACAGAACATCCCAAGCTGGAAGAGACCCATAACAATCACAGAGTTGTACCTGAGTCCAAACAGAAAATACTACACCCAAAAAAACAGTAAAAAAAACAACCAACAATCCTTAAGGGAACCATGTGCTCAGCTCTCCAACAGATTAGCCCAGCGCTACCTGGGGTCAGGGCTAAGGCAACACCTCTCAGTCCAGTCCCACACCACCCACCATTGCAGGCACACGAGCGAAGGTTCTTCTCCCTCTCGCAGAAAGGGATGCACTCGCCATCCTTGCACTTCCCCATGTCCACACAGATTGTGTCGTCTGGAGCATTCCCAGGAGGAGGGCACTCGCTGCTGTTCCCTGCAGACAGGGGGCAACAGGTAGGAGGTCAGTGTTAGAGCAGAGGGCATTGCTGCATTCTGGAGAGCAAGCAGCACACAGCAGATCCCAGAGGCCCCATGAGCAGAGCAGCATAGCTCTGACCTATCCCCTTGCCTCCAGAAAAGATTACAAAGAAGTAGTAAACAAGTGGGGAAGGGAAGCAGAGCTGCTGTAATTCCACCCTTTCTAGGGCAAGATTCAGTTAATCCTTGGCCCTTCCCAGTGACCTGCCCTGTTTTGCTTTCCTTTTCTTAAAGGAAGAAGAAATAAACATTCTTCATGTTCTACTGCGCAGCAAATCACCAAGCAGTTCCTGAACTACAACTTATTATAGAGCAGTTCTGTGGTGCTTAACTGGTCTCTAAAATTAGTTGTACCGGATGAATAAAGGGCGCCGGCTCAAAAGCTGATGGAACAGGACATTGAGCCTGGAGCACTTGGCTAGCTGATGGAGCGAGCACACAGCTCTGTCCTACCCGTGCAAAAAGACTCTCCTTTACAAGTGGCATTTATGGCTTCTTGGCATTTCTTCTGGGCACTTTCAAACTGGCAGCCTTTACAGCAGGGGCTGTTCCGATCACTGCGGAAAGATCAAAATGAAAGGAAGAAATACTGAGCATTTATTTGTGTATCTTAAAGAAGTAGGAGCACAACAAAAGGTGGAGAAAGAAACTCTCTCCCCCACGTATGAGATGCTGCAGTGCACCTTCCCTTACCTGCATTTGGCACCATCTTTCAGTTTGCAGTCTGCAGAGCAGCAGGGATCAGCTTGTTGGTACAAGAGGCCAGGATCGCATTCCTCCCCTTCGTCCACCCTGGAGTTCCCACACACTTTGTTGTTGCGCTCTTTGAAGCACTCCTGAGCCTTGATCTCTATGGTCCTATGGATGGATTTTTTGCTGCAGCTTGAAAACATCTGGAGAATCATAAAGAGAAAGAGCAGCACTGAGGAGTGCACCCTTCTGTCAACAAATACATCTGTGACAGCCTCAACCTCTTCACACCTCCAAATCTTGGTGTCTTAGAAAGCATTTATTCTTTCCATTGCTGCCATCTTGACGGCTCCGAAGAATTTTAAGATGGGAAAATGGCCACAGCCACAACAATTGATTACAAACAGCACCTGGACACATCATGAACCCCAGAGAAACTTGGAAAGCAAAGATGAGTTCATCTTGCAGAGAATCCAACCGCAAGAAGTTGTGTTTTCTTTTTATGGTTAATCCATTAAATTCCCATATGCTTCAAAGTGAACGAATCATTAACTAAATAGCCTTCCTGTGTAAAAGGTCACTGACCATAGCAAAGACTTGCACACGTAAGCAAAATTATGCAACTATACCTTATTGTTTTCATGATCTCCACTGACAGCAATTGGATACATAACATATTTCCCTCCCTGGTCCTCTGTGGGGGCACATTCTGGCAGACTGTCAGGATCGTGCTCTGCTCCAAAGTTATGGCCAAGTTCATGTGTTGTAACCAAGTCGGCCTCCTTTGTTGAAGATGTAAAAAAAATAGGAGTGCTGAAAGAAATCATTTTGAGCAGGACAGGACAGGACATCCCAACCACTTCTAAGTCACCCACAATTCTACAATACACTGAGATGTAAAAGCCATTTCCCCACTATCACAGAAGCAGGGAACTAAAGGCAAGTACAGATCTGGTTTGCATCCAAAGGCAAGTTCCAGGCTAGGTCAGAATGTTAAAGCCTTGTTAAAGACGAAGTGCTGCCCAAGAATACCATTCAATTTTGTTTTCAGTGTAAAGCAGATACTCAAAATATCACAAACTGATTTTAAACAGCTGGAAGGCATGAAAGTTCAACACAAAAACCAATCCAAACAAACAGCAGCTACCACAATTAGTCAATTTCTTGTTCAAGCTTATCTTGCCATTAGAATTATTTCTTCTAAATAAATGATTACATCAGGAGCACTGAATAAGCTCTGCTATTACATAACTGCTAAGAAAGACATCTACAAATGCAGCCCGACAGGGAGGAATTTCTAACATCTCCACTGCAGGAGATGATTCCTTGTGCTGAGGATCCCACGCAGCTCCACATGGTGGCACGGCACCTCTCTGCAAGGCTGTGACCAGTAGGTGGTGGCAAGTTCACAAGGTGACAAAAGAAAATGGCACAGAAATATGCTAACCTCAAGGAGATCGGATGCTTCATGACAGAAAGAAGTTTGGTGAGGTAACAGTCACTGCTGCTGGTGTCCAGTACTAAGCATGCCCACCAGGTGAGCCAGGGCAGGAGAACTGCCCAGAGATCGCATCGGTGCTTTATGGCATTTCATTTGTGGGAAGGTTTTAAACAAATTCTTTTTAAGTCTGATCAGATGCTCTGCAAAAGTCTCCCTGTGAAAACAGTCTGCATGTGCCCACTGCCTCAGCCCAAGCTTTGTGACTCCTACTGGGCCGACGTCAAACTCAATTTCCTTTGTCGTCCAGGACGGGGCTCCAGCTTGGAGACTGAACAACGAATGCAAATAGCATGGCAACAGCCAGAGCTCTTTGTCAACATCCCTCGAGCACAAAGCTTCTCTGTCTTTTTTTCCTAGCTTCTTGACAGCTTCTGCGCCAAGTTTTAGCCCACACATCAATTATGAATTCCCTTTATAATCAGGCTACAGCAAAGCACAGCTGAGAAGTCAGCAGGAGAAAAATACACTGCTGCAAAGATCTGCTAGCTGCAAATGCAGACACTGCTCTGCTATCTTCTCAAGTGAGACAGAGCTCAGACTGAGGCCCTTATGTCTATATTGTCGCATCAGCTATGAAAAAAATCCAGACAGCATCAATTTACATCAGTGTTAGCACCCCTGCTTATTACACTGTTTTCTGCACTACTTATTCAAGACACATGCACACACAAAAAGCAGGAAGATGAATTTCATTAAAAGGTCCAAACCAGACCTCCTACTTCGCCTACACTACAGCACTGCTTTACCTTGCATGTAGAACAAGCCTACGTATGCTATCTTCCGTCTCCATACTGAGGACGCATGCAATAGCAAACACAGTAAGTCCTTATTTCAGACTAATTTTATTCTTGCTGTAAGCCTCCTGGCTGTATAATATTGCCTGTCCTGTTTGAGAATGATTTTTTCTTTATTGGCAATAAAACACATTTAAATTAATCTCTGCATATCAAAATCCTATTTGTACTTGGATAACTTTTGGACAGTCCTTATTAGACAATGGCTACATTTCCCCCTTACTGTTCCCCAGTGAATTCGGTCTTCGATTGCATTCAATCCTAACACCTTCTGTCAACCAGGACAGAAATGGTGATAAGGGCTCTGTGACCTACATCCCTGTCCCCAGGGATCTGACTCCATCTGAAAGCCAGCAGCTTGCTGCTGACAGAGTACAGATCATCACAACCCCAGAAAAACACATCACCAACAAACAAGTACATACACCAAACACTCACTCTCTGCAGAGGATACTCTCTTACCTTTGTGAGGATGGTCTTCCCATAGTTCTTGGTGCTGGTTAAGCCACTGTTCAGATAGATGTCTTTCTTTACAATTGGACTGTGATAAGCTACAGATGTGAGATAGAAACAAAACAAATTGACAAGTGTTTTTCTTGTTGGTTTTTTTTTGTTTTGTTTTTTTTCTTTATAGGAGGTGGGCAGGCAACTATTCTTTGTTTGACAAAATGAACAGCTTTGTTGTTCTCACAGGCTCACCAATGAGCCTCTTGCCAGTTTTCTCCAGTGGGAATTCTTTCAAGCACAGCACAAACAGCTCATGTATTGTCACAGAATTGTAGGGGTTGGAAGGGACCTCCAGAGATCATCCTGTCCAACCCCCCCACTGCAGCAAAGGAGGACAATACAAGAAATTTCCAAGACAACAGCATCTGCCATTTCAAGAACTGTGGCAAGATGTACCCACATAGAGTGGAACTTGGTCTAGCCAGGCCGCAATGGCTTTCACAAAGCTTCTTCACTCCAGATAGCCTTGTGACTCCCCCCCCCCCCACTTCTCTCTTTTTTCAGCTCCAGCCAAGAAAATGGCCATCAATTCTATCCAAAAGACAACCACTAGAGACCATACAAATAACATGTCATGCTCCATGAAAGCTAGAAGAGGATTAAAAAGAAACAACAAAAGTAGCTTTCAAGTCACAGTTGGAAAGAAAGAAAAGGAAGTCTTGCCTTTAGGACAAATGCCACCATGGCTGTTAGGTCTGGGAGAACCAACATAAGCCAGTCCAAGTGTTCCCATATCAAAATCTTGGTATGTGAAGAGATGAGCAAGGCACACATGAGCTGCTTTCTCAGCAATATCAAAGCTAAATTGCTTTGAAGAGAAAAAAAAAAAGTATATTCTCTGTAAAATGTTTCACTGTGCATACCAGAAATCTATAGATAACTTTTATCTAATAAGCCATGCACCTTCTAAATCTGGCAAAAGCAGATTAAGTCAGGCAAAAGCAGATGATTATCTGTCCTATAAATCTGAATAAACTTAAATGACTACCCACGTACATTGAACACATTCATTCATGTAACTTGCAGTTCATTTCCCCCTTTTCACATAGAGGGGAAGCCAACTGCACTAATTTTGTGAAGGTCAGAAGGCAATCAGTCTTAGAGGCAGGACTGCCCTTCTGACTCAAGTTACATATTAATCCCAGTTGGTGTGCACTCCATAGTTATACAAAGGAGCCCTTTGCCATGCCATGCACATGCCCCATGCTCTTGCTACAGGGCACGTTTGCTAGTTTGACTTAGTCTAACATCTATACATCACAGAAAGGAAGTGAAGGAGTCTCATCCACTACTGCAGAACAGCTGTGCAGGAGAATTCCTGCAAAAGGCACCATTATTTAAGGGTTACTACCTACCTCTAGCAGCATTTTCACATCCCAGGCATCCTTCTTGTCATCTGGGTAACTTTTTGCCATATTGTAATGCTTTTCTCCAGGTTCTACATGTTCTGGTTCACTGTGGATGATAATCTACATTTCAAAAAGGGCGACAACAATGTAGAAGAATTTTGGTCAATTTTATAACTACAGAAAAGTTTTCAGTGCAATCCTAAAGGTCTCAATAGATCTGCAAGAAGAAAAACTCAGATTCAGCATGCTCTCAGTGTTAAGCTTTCAGCTTCTGCTAGCTAAGATACACTGGCCAGATCACAAGGAATTACACCAGAAATTGCAGAGTAACATCAATGGTCTTCACCAGAATACTATGATTTAGGATGCACGTTAGATAAAAACCAAACCCCTAGCAAATACAGCTAGGACTCACATACAGAATTAATGGATGCTGAACATCACAGAATTATTGTTAACTAAGGCATACTTTAAAGGATTGTCGCTTTCCCAGTAGACTAGAGCAGTATGCTTTCCTCCTGCCCCTCAATTAGCTCTCATTCCTTGCTCCTAGAGAGGCAGCTAGCTCGTAGCATGGATGTCCCCATGTGCCACATGCCAGCTCTTGCACTACTCAAAGCAGATAGATTCCTCTTCTTTTTTAATGCCCTCTGCCAAATTCCTATGCTTTAACTCTGCACTACCTTGATATTATGTTTAACTGCAATCATAAAAGTCACTCAGGATTTGCGTTTCTTTCACGTGTTTGAGGCACACTCATGTTCTATTAGCTAAGCACTAGCCACCAATAGAAGTATGTGCATAATGGTATGTCTGATAAACAGGAACAGCCCCAACAGTCAGAAATCCTGACACCTAAAGAGTACTTACAGTTTAAACTGAAACCCTTTGCCCAGTTCAGTGAATACCAACCTGCTCTATCTGTATGCCATAACCTTTGAAGGCCCCATTGTCCCAGGAAGTATTTCGGTAGATGTCATCCACTCTGTCTATCAATTCAATCTATGCAGGAAAGAATAAAAACTCATGACAGTCCTAAGCTTTTGTGCACCAAAATTCAAGACATCCCAAGAAGCTGCAGCACTTATCTGGAAGCACTTCAAATTAAAATTGAACCTTTTAAACATAACAGACATATTCAGTGTTCCACAACCAACAGTGCATGGATCCAAAGAGTACTATCAAGTATCTCTGAAAACATTCCATCATGACAAAGCAGTACAAGCTCTCATTTATCACTTTCACTAGAGCAGTGGAAGAGGTAACATTAAAAACAAGACATCTTGGGAAATGTTTTGTTTGTATAGTGGTTTTCCAGGTTTCTCTGAGGGGAAAGGCAGAGGAGGAAGCTGTTTTTACTGCTTTGTTTCAGCACTGAACTCAACTGATCCCCGAGGCCTCCTTCCCTTTCACAGGCAGTGAACTACCATTTTTTTAATTATGATTCAAGCACGAGGTTTCAGAAAGTCTCTCTTCAGCACTCACAATTAATATCTCCCTTTTTGAATTGTTTTCACCTACTTAAAAATCACCTTCTGCTAGATACAGAGCATCAAACTTGCTCAGAACGAAGAATGACATTTACAGCCACTTAAAAACAACTTTCCATCTCTGTGTTGCTTACAGCACACATCTACCCAGGCAACACAAGAGTAGGTTCAGTCTTGAAGAATCGTATGTCAGATGCTGAGATAAACTCTGCAAATAGATGAACTAAGACTCAATAACCTGGAGAACGTAAACATTTCTGGGAACAGAGAGGTTGAAAAGACAGGAAAGACGGCACAGAGTGATCAGTACATCAAAGATTCAGACTCAGAAGGAGACTCATGAGAAACAACACATCATCACAAGTGGTTTCACTTCTTACTCTCTCATGTCCCAGAAGCCATACTCTCCACTCCTGCGGTAGGCAGGTGTTCTATTTCACAACTACACATGCAACCAAACTACTTGCTTACTGCTCTTATCTCAAAGTTTTGTTGTTCTGGACAGAGAATCTTGGATGAAGTTGAAAAACTATACAAGTTGTTTTTGCCTCCCGTGTGGACTTTAAACACGTTTGGACCATTTACACCGGAATTCAAAGTCCAAGAGAATCTACAACTCCAATCAAAAAACTGTTTTTCTTTATGAGAAAACAGCATAGCTACCAGTAGCATGCAAAGGGAAGGGATCTGAAAACTGAAGACTACTTAATTACAGTATCACCACTACAAAATATTTTTCATGCACGATTTAGCATTTCCCAGGTAAAAAGCACACAGGTGTGATGTACATATGCTGTAAAAGATCTGTATTAGCTCTATGTTGTTTAACTACTGAATCACTTTTTTCTTTTCTCCATTTGCTCCAACAAATTTGAACAGAGAACCTACCAAATAGTTTATAGTAGTGCTCTCTTCCCCGCGGCCCATGTACTTGAAAAACCGATGGTCTGCCACTACCAACATCTTGCACGTATCTTTGGAGCTGTCTGGAATGGCTCTTTTCTCCCGGTGGATGCTGGCTAATGGGCATTAAAAAAAATAAAAATAAACATTCAACAAGCTGTCTATGGCTGTGCCTAATGTCTTTATTTGAGACTTGAACAAGAGACGGGGTGGGATTTTTGGGTTGTCTGATTTTGGGTGGACGTGAGGACTCTGGAATTTGTCTTCATAACAGTCCTCAGACTTGCTGTAAGAAATGGAATGTACAGTAATGAAATAGAGCTGCTCAATACATTTACCTACAGAGTTTTTAACATCATCAGTCTCTGTCCTAACAACACTTCTTTCTGTCCCCAGTCATTAGCCCCATCCCTGCTGATGCAGTAGAAGATAGAGGAAAGTGAGACTCAAAGACTCATCACAGCTCAAGAGGCATTATTACAGCGGCCACAGACATCAAATGGGCCCTAGAGTGCACAAGTATAAGGTTGCTTTAGTGTTCACCTTAAAAAGCCTACGAACCTTGTTGTGAGCTGTCACAACAAACACTACCAAGGAGTGCTTCCTGTATTTCACTTACATTTGGATAGATCCAGTCATCCTTTTAGCAAGCACATACTGCTAAGGACAGCTTATTCTTTTCAGCATTATGGGTTTTGTTGTATGGGGGAGAGAGGGAAAGAGGGCATTAAAACAGGTACTGCTTTCCCTCCTGAACCTGTGACTTCAAAGAATTAAACCAGCAGCAACAGAGATTATTGCCCAGGTTGTGATCTCACTTGCTTACACAAATGGAATTCAAGTATTCATTTGGAAGGTCCTGCTCTCCCAGGGTATGGATCCTTACCTTCATTTTGCTTACTCTCTTCCAGTCCTTTAGGTAAAAGATCCTCTTCATTCAGCTTTAAATAACCACATACTTTGGGGGATTGCAGACGTGAGAAATCTTTAATATCTTCAGATCTGTAGACCAGCAATCTTTCATCTTGAACATTATCTATAAATCTCCACAGGGGCTGAGAGCACAAGAGCAGCAGAAACACAGATAGTTAGGAACACAGTTGGTGCAAAGACTTAAGTAGAATACATACATACACACACAGAGCCAAGTCTCCCCAGCTTTATGCGTACACATACACATGTACCTTGCTTTATAATAATTTCGTCCTTGGAAATAAGTCTCCCAACAAAACTACACTGCCAAGAAAGCCAATTGACTTTAACCCTTTATGATCCACATGCATCCAAAGATCTAAGATCATCTCAATAGAGCAGCAGCAGCCATCTGATAAAGCTATAGGAAAGGGAGTTCTAATTCCCCTCAGGAATAAAAGCAGCCTGAGGAGACGTCTCAAACTCCTCTGTTCCCTCCATTACTGACAAGCAGCTGGAAGAGGAGACAGCTAGAATATGCTAACTGCACTGACTAGAGGCACAAGGGTCTAAATCTTCCATACTAACAAAGGATATCCAAGTGCACACCAGAATACCATCAGAGACAGACTCTACAATATTCCTTAATCACTTATAAGTGAAAGTTCCTAAAAAATTTAAAAAAAACAACAAAATCTCAACATAAAAACAACCTAACTGCACAGCAGATGCATACTGCCACTTCCCTATTATTATCTGTAAGTACCATCTACAGCAACACCAACAAAAAAAAAACCAACACATGGGAGCAGTTCTTTGGGCAAGGCCAAGCAGCACAGACAGTCCAAAACCACCCTGCAGATCACTTGGCTCTGGGCTCCCTCTGGGCTTGAGGCAGCACTCTGAACTTGAGACAATTCTTATAAGCTGTGAAACTGAGGGCAAACACTCCGCATCCCAGGACAAGACAGGATGCACAA
Source organism: Lagopus leucura (assembly GCF_019238085.1). Classification (NCBI taxonomy): domain Eukaryota; kingdom Metazoa; phylum Chordata; class Aves; order Galliformes; family Phasianidae; genus Lagopus; species Lagopus leucura. The sequence goes on along the minus strand of NW_024962252.1, from coordinate 8,303,846 downwards.
GGCATTTACATTAAGATTCCAAACCTTTCCCAGCAGTGAGGACCATGGAAGTAAAGAAAGCAACATTGGGACAGCTCTGTCAGTACTGCCTTTTGGGAATGGTCTTTGGCACCTACCAACTCTGACCACATGCAGGCACGATCTCAGGGTAGTGAGAGGCAAAGCTGACATGGGGATGTGTGGACAAGCTGTAGTCTCCACATGACTACTGCCTGAGAAATTGAGACATGCTTATGTTATTCTTGGGCCACAAACACTAAAAATGCTTTCTGTCATGATCAAACAGCTACTGTTTGCCCTTGATGTAAAGCACAAGGAGAATGGTTCGTGTATTCTAATCACATTTTTATACTTTAATAGGACCAGATTTCTCAAACTTACCTATAATTCTGATTATCCTTGGGTTAGGAGACAATTACAATATCCATACAACACTTAGCCATAATTACTGTTATTCATCCACTTTAACACAGCCTGTGTCTGGGAATACACTGCTTTGAACAAGTAATTAGGGTAGCCTTTAATTATACATTTGCTGATCTTTTATTTTAAATGAGTAGTTTAAAATAACACAATAAAAATGGTGAAAAACAGGAAGAAGGGAGCAGGGAAAAAGCAGATTTTTAAACAAAGCCCAGAGAGTGGGAAAAATTTCAAGACATAGCAAAGGCACAATTTTGGAAAGCTCACTAAGCCTCAACTCTGCTCAGAAGGCTGTGCTGCTTGTTCTTCTCTAGGACATGATCACAACTAATTACCAATGCTATCCACTTCGGTTTCTAAAATCTCTTCCTGTTTAAGATCTATCTTCTCTCTGATGGATCTAAAAGATGCAAATGCCACAGAATGGCAATCACTAATAAAATTCCATTTTTTCTGAAGTGAAAATGGTTTTCCATTTTAATTCCACCTTCCTACTAACTCTAAAACGAATGCCACCACCACCACCAAGTCTATTTTGAGCTACAAAACTGTCACTGTGACTGGCTAGAAACAGAAACACCCACAGGAAAAAGAGATTTTTTGACTATTCCCCGTAACAGTAAGGCATACCTCTATATTATATTCTTCTCCATCAGTATTGATTCTTACAGTAAAGTCTTCATCCCCAATGTGTGCCACAACCTTGGAATTATGCTCCCCTTTGACACAGAGATTAAAAAAAAGTCAGCTCCACGTGCATGCATTCTTACAAAAACACTGATTCTACAAACACACTGATTTATTTTTTTAATTATTTTTTAAACTTCAAGTCAGATGAACTTCCTCAGCCTCTGGAGAACATTCTAAAAAGAGAAAAAAAAAGACATGAGCCAGCGCTCCTTCCTCCATCTTAACTTCTCAATGATCACAGGCATTAAGGCTTGGCTTTAACTGATAATTTCTGGGTGCTGTTGAGAAGGCCTTGGGGATTGGTTAAAAGACCATGGATAATTCTGGCAACAAAACCTGGATCTCACCATCAGCCAGCAATATCACAGCATCAGTGTGCATTCCAGTGGAAGAAATCCACCCCATCACAAAAACAACATAAAAAATCAAACAACTTAGCAGAAGTGTTAGTGTTAGACTAAAGAGGGGCGAAACGCCCCCTGTTTCCAGAACAGCAGCCTCCTAAGAATCACATTAAAGTAGTTTAATGTAACAACATGGGCAACACTGCATCATCACTACCTGGGATTTGCTTTCTGTGACAAAAATACTGAAATCCCACATTCTCCATTATCATCTTAAAAAATAAACAAAGAAAATCACAAGCTGCTACCTGTGCAAACTTATATTCACGTGCTGCCAAGCTCAATGGAAGTCCAAAATCAGAAGCTTGGTACAACAGCTTAAAAAATAAACAAAAACAAACAAAAAAACCCAAACCACCAGAAAACCTGAAGGGCAGAAGAATCAAGTTTGCATATTCAACCTATCCATATTTGATTAAAATGAGTGTAACATAGCATTTACTGTGGCCAAGTGACTCAGCACAGCTGTGCTTTCTCAGCACTGACACAGACTGGTCCATACTAACCAACAACATGTCCAGTGAAAAAGTCTTGCCATTGAACATGATACTCCTTTTCCTTGCCTTCACCATCCACAATTAATGCTTGAAATTTTTCTGAAAAGTGTTCAGCAGTTGCAGTTAGGTATAATTTAAAGTGCCTGTAAAAGAATTTACTTCCATTTATTTTTAAGCAAAAGACAAACACAAAAGTTTTCATTTTTCTGAAGGTCCAAAAGAAGTTAAAAGCATTAACTCTGATGAGCAAAGTATAGAAGCATATACTATGTAATTCAGAACTGTAAATCATCAGTACATCTACAGAGCATTTTTAAGTGCTCAAGATGTTCAATTTTAAACAAAAAAAGAAACAAAAAAAAAAAACCACAAGAGTCAAGGATTGCTCATGATTCACCTCCTCTATACGCATTCAAGCAAAACCTGACACTGCTAACATATTTAACCAAAGGAAAAGCTGGTAAGGGGATTTGTTCATCTATTTTAAGTTAAATTTTCTCAAAGCTCGCTTACTTTTCTTTTAATCTCTTCTTCCCCTTTCACCAGTGCTTATAATTCACATCTGGTGAAAAGTAGTTTTCTTGAATGCAGAGTTTACGTGTGGTAGGAACAAGATTAAATCACTGCAAAAGAAAAACCTCTTGGGCAACAAAACACACTTTTCCCAAACTGAAGGTACAGATTCTCAGTAACCAAAGGACAATCAAGTTAGACAGTGTTACCAAGATGAGGTAAAAGTGGTAAAATCCAACCCCATCTGTGACAGCAGTCTACCTGAAACTATACCTAAGAACAAAGCAAAAGCAAGCACAGATCGCTGCCATTTCAACAGCCAGAATCCTGGCATAATTTTGTTTCCTCTGAGTCTCTCCGAAGCCATTCGCACAGCCATGCAGACCAGTAACTTAAAAGAATGGGCCAGTCATGATAGAAACCACAGTGATTATTTCTGAGTTTGGAACTGTGTGTTATTCATCATAAACTGAAAGACAAAAAGACAATATTATTTCATTGCTGATTATTTAATTACCTTTGCAGGGCTGAGAAACTTAAAAGCCTCTCTACATGAGTCTCAGGCTGGAGGTCTCTCTTCTTCAGTGAGTGCTGCTGGATACTGGACTGAGAAAGGATGTCATAATCTGAGAGCATGGATTCAACTGCATCTGGAAGAGAAACAGAAAGTTTGATAGCTTCAATAGGCTATTTCACAAATGCAGACATCAAACAGCAAACCAGGGCCTGCTATAGCAACATCACAGTTTGCTCTAATGTTAGGATAACTGTTGTACATTTCTGCAAAAGTACATTTTGTGCAGCCAAGTAGAAATCATAGCATGAAACAAAAGATGTGATCAGAGAGAAACAGAACTTAATTGACTTCTGAGAGAACTCTTAGAGCAACTAGGCCATCACTTTTACTGCTATGGCTGTGCAGAGCTCATGCCCTCCTGGAAAGCAAGCAGGAAAGAACACTCCCCACTGCTCTGGGATGAATAGCTTCTCATCTTCACCTGCTGTTCCCCATTCCATCCAAAGCAAAACATGATTTAAACCGAGGAAACTTCTACCAAATTCACAGCAGGTCAGGACTGCAGTTATTACCTCTTTATTCAACAGCAGCCAGAAAATAGATGGCTACATAGCTTCGTCCATCAGAAATAACAAGCCAGGCACCTCACACGAGGTATCCCCTCGTTCCCCAGTCACTTATCATCGAACAGAACTCTGACTTCCCTTCTCCAAACAAGAAAACTTCTTCAGAAGGAGACAAAGGGCATGAAAACCATGCACAAATTACAAATTCAAGCCAATATTCAGCAGATGCTTGCAAATTTAACAAGTACACAAGCACCTCTGGCAAACAGCATTCACTCCAGCCAATAAGCCCTCCTGCACTCCTTTGCCAGACACAACAATTTGCACTTCTTCTTTCTGGAGCACTTTCTTTCTTTCTGAGATGTTTGCCTTTGCTTCCACAGGTGATAACAGATTCCTTGCTATTTGCAGGTTTCCACAGAGGCTCCTGCTTCCAGTTCACCATTTTCCTACCCTGTTCCAAATGAGGAGTCAGCCACTGGCTTACAGGAGGCAGAAGGATTTCTATTCTTCCTCTGTTTTTAAAAATCTCCCTTTTTCTCCAAGTCCAGTTGTGCTTTAACGCATAAGAATTTCCAGTACTTAAAAGGGAGTTCATAAACAGGAGGGAGTCTGACTTTTTACGTGTTCTGACAGTGATAGGACAAGGGGCAATGGTTTAAAACTAAAAGGGTGGGGCAGGGAACTGAGACTGAGTGGGCTTTGAAGTCCCTTCCAATCTGAGCCATTCTGTGATTCCATCACACCCCTCTCAGTTCCTCACCAGGCCACGCTACCAAAGCACCCCAAAGGACCCCAGAGCCTGCTGACAGATGGCCAATCTGTCCTCATACTCTCCCACCAGAAGCCACCAGACCGCAGCTCCTGGGCTGCTCCTTAGCACGTGGCCCCTCCCTGCCATTTGGCAACACAGGAAAGGCAGTGCAAATGCAATTCCCTGATTTCTGTTTACAACACACAGGTCGAAAGCACCTGCAATCGATTACCAAGCATTTTGGGTTATATGCAAAAGCAAATTTCCACCACCTTCCTTTGTGGGATGTTGTAACTGATTGCTTATGGCACAGCACCTTCTCGCAAGCGGCTGCACCTAGCAGGAGGAAACAAGATAAGAGAAACTCTAGTCTTAAACTCTTCTTAATTAAACCTGAGGCGCAGTGGCACTGCGCTGTGCTGCTCGGGGCCTTGCACATTAACTTCTGACCACGGTCTGCCCAAAGGGCACGGCCCCAGCTGCACAACACAACCAGCCCTGCTGCCTTCTGCTCCTACTTGCAGAGCACTGCCCCAAAACCAGAGGAAAGCCACGGCTAAGAGCAAGATGCAGTCGCCTCCATGGCCAGTCAGAACGACCTGCGTCTCGATTTTGTGACCTGCAGAGCCTGCTAGAGAAATTACGGTTTTGTTGAGTAGGCAGAGAACTTCAGAAGTCCCACTCCAGTCCCGCTCCACTTAGCAAGGGTGAGTACAGAACACAGAGCCATGCGATGAGTAACATGTTCTGCTAGAGTAACAGCTGAAACGGGGCACTCCTACTTCCTGGGACACCAAAACAAGAATGCACTTGTTAACATTTCCTTCTTCCTAAATGTTTGCTTTCATTTTACTCGCAACATGTAATTAACTCCTAAGACATGCTGCTGCTAGACATAAATCAGTCAGCTAATTCAGGTATCAGACAGATGTGGAAATCGATAGATTCATAGCACACAAATCCCAGTTTTTCTGTTAAGATTTTCATACTGTGAAAACCAATTCACGCTCATGATTTATTAAACATAACAGATGAAGTGTCATTCTAAACGAAACACAGAGGTGTACAGAGCCCATCCGTAGGCAGCCTGTGGACAGAAGCCATCACGACCCCAGAGCTCACTATTTTTTATTTGAGTTTAATGATCCAACTGGCATTCCTGCTCCATTATCTCCACTGTGGTCCAAGAGTCACTCCCTGTGGGCTTCAGTGCACTGAGCTGACTCAGGTTTTCCTAAACCACATTCTCGTGGTTCTTTTCCTTCCATCCCCTCCTAGATTTCTGCATTCTTCTCTTTTTGGAGAGGGACGCCTTACCTCCAGCATTAAACTCTAACATTTACATCTTCATTTTCATTACCTTATGATAGCCAGCCTTCATCCCACGCACCTTCCCTGCCAGGGGAACCCCTAAAACACTGAAAGCACTCAGGTTTGCAAAAGAAACAGTGAAAGAACATCGGTGACAGAGACGACAATCCAAAATCAAAGCAAACCCACAGCAGTGACTTGTCTCCTCCTCACAACTTGTGGTTCTTCCTTTTCCTTCACCCCATTTCAAGGCTAAGTTTACTGCCCCAAAACTACCCCTTAATACAGGAAAGTCTCTTCCAAGCAAACGATGGGCTAATGGGCATTGTACCAGACTACTCCATCAGCAAAGAGCTCAAGAATGTGCTGGCCAACACTTCAGTGGAATTGGAAGCCACTGCCTATTTTTTTCAAATAAGATGTTTCTCTTCTAGTATTCTGCTTCCAATTCAAATACCAATGGCATCTTTCTCCAACCACCCTGGCTTTCATAAGCAGAACAGTGAATTCCCATGATCTCATGCTCAATCTATTGCCCTGAAAGCAACAAGTAAATGAGGCAAGTCAGCCATTTCATAAGCATTCTTTTGAATTACATTATTTATGCAGAGGTTAAGCTTATCTAAAGACACAAATTTTGAAACTGGAAGACATAATTAATATCTTAAAAAATTCTCTTGATAGTTATCTGATTACAGAAAATGTCTCTAGTTGAAATAAGAGATCCAGCAGCATTTAAAAATTTTACCTCCAGGAATTAAAAGTGACCAAAGGAGCTGCAGAGGAGTTTGCAGGAATAATTACAGTTATTATTCCTCCAACCATCCAACAAGAAATAAAAGCAGAAATAAATCTGATGTGAAGGGGCAGTGGGGCGGGATGACAAGCCTGGAGACAGCAGTCTGGGAGCAAGCACAACAAGCACTTGGCTGTGTGACTGTTAAACCACCTGGATCTCCTAACCTGGAAAAAAAGAAAAGGGCTCTTGTCCATGTTTTGTGTGGCACTCAGTGCCACCTGGGTCCTGAGCTCTAGCTGATTGCCAGCCAGCACCAAACACTCCCAGAAGCCGGTGAGCAGCTCACCAACAACTCTTCTGATTCAGCTGGACAATGATTCAATGGCTGAAGGGCTCCATATTCCTCATTAGGCCATCCGATGCTATTCTTCACACATCAAAACACATGAATTCAAGTGAGTAGAGACACTTCAGATGTAACTCACAGTCCTAAGCTAGACCAGAAAATACAATCCCAAGTCTTTCCAACCTTAGAAGAGGTAAACAAAGTCTGCAGCACCCCACCTAGAACAGTCGCTCTTGGGCTTGCAGCAATGTCCAGTCAGACTTTTTACACAGGCAGATAGCAGTAAGACAAGGGGAAATGGTTTTAAACTAGAAGAGGGGAGACTGATGTTAGAGATCTGATTTATCCCAGGTATTTCTACAAACTGGGGAAAGAGCTCCTTGAGAGCGGCCTGCAGAGAAGGGTTCTGGTGGACAAGAAGCTGGACATGAGCCAGCAGTGTGCGCTTACAGCCCAGAAGGCCAACTGTGTTCTGGGCTGCATTAAAGGGGCGGCCAACAGGGAGAGGGAGGTGATTGTACCCCTCTACTCCCCATCTGGCGTACTGTGAGGCCCCATCTGGCGTACTGCGTCCGGCCTGGAGCCCCCAGCACAGGAATCATGGAATCACAGAATCACCAAGGTTGGAAAAGACCTAAAAGATCACCCAGTCCAACCGTTCACCTATTCCCAATAGCTCCTACTAAACCATGTCCCTCAACACAACATCCAGCCTTTCCTTGAACACCCCCAGGGTCGGTGATTCCACCACCTCCCTGGGCAGTCCATTCCAGTGCCTGACCACCCTTTCTGAAAAGTAATACTTCCTCATGTCCAGCCTGAATCTCCCCTGCCGTAGCTTGAAGCCATTCCCCTTGGTCCTATCACTAATGACACGAGAGAAGAGGCCGACCCCCAGCTCACTAACAACCTCCCTTCAGGAAGTTATAGAGAGCAATGATGTCTCCCCTGAGCCTCCTCTTCTCCAGGCTGAACATTCCCAGCTCCTTCAGCCTCTCCTCATATGGCCTGTGTTCCAGACCCCTCACCAGCTTTGTTGCCCTCCTTTGAACACGTTCCAGGGCCTCAATGTCTTTCTTGCAGTGAGGGGCCCAAAACTGGACACAGTACTCAAGGAAGGACATGGAGCTGTTGGAGCAGGTCCAGAGGAGGGCCACTAAGACGATCAGAGGGCTGGAGCACCTCTCCTATGGGGAAAGGTTGAGGGAACTGGGCTTGTTTAGCTTGGAGAAGAGAAGGCTCTGGGGAGACCTCATTGTGGCCTTCCAGTACTTGAAGGGAGCATATAAACAGGAGGGGGAACGGCTGTTTACGAGGGTAGGTTGCGATAGGACAAGGGGGAACGGTTTTAAACTGAGACAGGGGAGGTTTAGGTCAGATATTGGGAGGAAGTTTTTCACACAGAGGGTGGTGACACACTGGAACAGGTTGTCCAAGGAGGTTGTGGATGCCCCATCCCTGGAGGCATTCAAGGCCAGGCTGGATGTGGCTCTGGGCAGCCTGGTCTGCTGGTTGGTGACCCTGCACATAGCAAGGGGGTTGAAACTCGATGATCTGGAACTAAATGAACTAGATTGTGGTCCTTTTCAACCCAGACCATTCAATGAGTCTATGATTATGATCCTATGTCAGAAGGCAAGTCTTTATCCAGAGGGTGGTGAGGCCCTGGCACAGCTGTCCAGAGAGCTGTGGGTGCCCCATTCCCGCAGTCGCTTAAGGCCAGGTTGAATGGGCTCTGGGCATCCTGAGCTGGTGGGGGGCAGCCAGCCCATGGCAGGGGTCAGAACTGGATGAGCTTTAAGGTCACTTCCAGCCCAACCATTCTGTGATTCTAGGATGAGATCCATCTGTGGGAAAGCTGTTCCACAGTCATTTGTTACACACGTTGTTACCTCTTCCTCCAGTACCTCTGGTACAGAGCCACTGCCAGACAGAAAACAAAGAGAACTGAAGCACTCTCACTTCATGTGAAAGAGCCCATGCATGCTCTTAATGGTTTCAAGAAATCATTTTACTTATTTCCTCCAAAACAACTGCTGATTTGCTCAGTGAGTATACATAAGAAGAACTTGTGAGAGAAACAGGTTCAAGAACTCAATAGGTGTCAGCCTGCTTATAAAACATTGCACAATAAAGGCTCTGACTGTTCAAACACATTTCTAGACAAACTCATCAATAAGACTAGCCAGCCACATCAGCAGTGCTAATGCTGAGCATTCCAAAAGGCAAGTTTTTGAGCCGTCCCTAACTCTAACAAAATTGCTAAACCACATCAGAAAGGAGTGCCTGAACTTAGTCACCATGCAGCCAGACAAAGCCTCCAGGTGCACTTACCTCCCAGCCTGAGGGCTGTGTAAGGCAGGCAGCAGATTTACTGCCTCTCCAGTGAAGAAAACTGATCTGCCTTTCCTGCAGTTTTAACTACCTTATTCACAGGACACTTTCAGAAGTGGAAGAGCTAGAAGTCTCCAAAACAACCTTTAGCTCATCTCAGGAAAAAACTTGCTCATACAGCTGTACCCTTATACTACTCCTATGCTTTTCTGTACAGGGAAACATTCATCAATTTCAGGGCAGTATTTTTCTTTAAGAGTGCAGATTTTATTTGTCAGACACCGCACAGATTATTATGCTGCTACTTCTGGTTATTTTGAACACAGCTGAATCCCTCCTTCCCCCCCTCAAGTGGCTTCTATATGTAACCTCACAAACTGCCAACCTTGGAAATTTTCTCCTTCACTACACACCTCGTAAATTGAGGCCAGGTAGGAACAAGAGGATTTTCTGTTTGATTTCTCCATGTGCAAGCAGACAGTACTTTCTGGAGGAAAAAAAAAGCAATACCTGATCAAATATTGACATTATGAAGATAAGAAAGCCCCCTGAACTAACAATCTCACATTCAAAGTGAAACAGGACAATACAACTGTCTTGTCTTGAACCAGAACAGCACATGATGCTCAAAAAACCCTAAATCACATGCTTTCATATGTCCTGCTGACAAGAAGAGCCAAGTCACAAGATGCAGTCTTCTCATTTATCCGGCTCTCCAGAAACTGTCAGTCTCACTACTGAGCTTGCAAACCACAAAACCCTGATGTTTCCCAAATAAATAAATACTAAAAAAAAAGAGTGGAACTGATTCCAAGCAGAGATTAATTACTGTGTGGGCTACCGTGGTGAGATTAGTCCCCTCCTCTCTGACTGCACTTTTCCTTTTGGACATTACTTTGCACTCGCTCGGATGTGGCCTTCCAAAAACTGAAGGCATATCATAGCACTGAGGGGCAGAGCTTGACAGTTTCAGCAAAAATCTGTAAGATAAAAAAGGAAGGCAGGGAATGCAGAGGATACTAAAAACTTGCTCAACATCTCGTTAATTGCAGATCAAAACTGAGTGGGAGGCTGCCACAGGTGCCTCCCTGCAGAACAGAGCCTCCTTCCCCTCTCAGCCCCTAGGCCATGTACCTGTGTAGGTTAATGCAGGTTTCAAGGAGAAAAAAAGGACAATACTAAAAGCAGCACAGGAAGGCAAGGCAAGGCAAGAGATTAGGACATGAACCACACAAATACGAGCTGAAAAGTGGAGAAGTTGCAGGCAGACAAACAGTACAGTCACATACATCTGCAGGAATGGCAAGCATCAGGAAGATAATCAGAACCACCGGTGTCCAGAGGACTGCAGGAAATCCCCACACTGAGCATGTTAACCCAGAGCAGAAGAGTGAAATTGGGATGAGTCACTGCTGCTATCAGCCACGAACAGCACTACTCAGCTGTCAGTTTTTAACTGTGGGAGAAAAGAAAAAAATACTACGAAGAGCAACCTTGAATGCAAGGCAACGTTCCACTTCTGGTCGCTCATAGTGCTTACATGCGTAAACCAAAGCCACATAACGATATGGATACGTTCTCACAACAAAAATCTTGCAGTAGTTAGTTTGTAACAATTTTAGTGCTGAGGTTCTTCTCTTAGCTGACTTGAAGTACTTGTCTGCAGAATTATACTTCCATCATATTTAATTGTTTTTCTCAGTTGAAAATTAGAATGTTGACTGCTTCACATGAACAAGAGAAGACAAGCCACAAGAAGTACTTTAGGCAAGGCTCTGGGGCTACAGGGGTGCCCTGTGTTAGCACATAGTGGAGCAAGCTGGCTCCTTGCAGCCCATGGGCACCAAGCAGAGCAGATCTCCACACGCGGAAGTGGCTGTTGCACAGAGGAGATTGCAGCCCATGGATATGTATGTCTGCAGGAGAAACCCCCAGCTGGAGCTGCTGCCCACTGAGAGCAGCCCGTAGTGGCGCAGGAGGACTGGGGGAGCTGCTACCTGCAGGGCCCCGTGCTGAAGCAATCCTTGAAGGGTGGGCCCTGTGGTACAGAGCCATGCCAGAGTATTGCTCGGAGAGCTGCAGCCTATGGGAAGCCCAGGTGGGATCAGCTCAGGAAGGACAGCATCCTGTGGGAGGGACCTACAGGGTGCAGAGAGTGACCGAGGAGGAGTAGCAGAGATGAAGCGTTATGACTGACCACAGCCCCCACTCCCTTGCATGTGGGGGAGAACAGGAGAAGCCTGTTAGTAACAGGCTATAAACTATATTACTCTCACTGTACTGAGTCTGTTTTAGCCATGACAATAACTGGTAGGTGATCTCTCTGTCCTTATCTCAGCCCTTGAGCCCTTTTCCACCGTATTTTCTGCCCCTCTTCCTTTGAGGAGGAGGAATAACGCAGCAGTTCAGCTGACCCTCAGGGTAAAACCACCACAGTTAAGTACCTCTACAGAAACATCCACCAAAACACAGCAAAAAAATCAGCAATGATTTATATTCAGTAAGACAGGCTATGTCTACATGAAGCATTTGCTGTTTGTATGGGAGACAAAATGGACAGGAGACCATAACTGTACAGGTTTACTACAGCCTGTAATGCTGCCTGTGGAAAACACTGCCTCTATAAATTCCTGCAACGACCAAAACCATTGCACAGCACCCTGGGCTGGAATCACACACCAAACACACTGCTGCTCAGACTGCACGTTCTCGGATTCTCCTCTGTGTGGTACACTGTGATGCACACCCCCAAACTTCAGCTTTTGGAGTGAAACTGCTATGCCAGCTCAAACCAAAATAGCTGCTTTGCTATACAGAACATTAAAATAGGATAAGAAACACCAATGGAATGACAGAGCACGGAACTACTTACATTATTTGCCTCTTATCTAGGTCTTGCCCCATTTTCTAACACACACACTTCCACCCAGAAGAACAAAGTTTAACCTCTATTAAACTTTGGCTTCAAGCTGCGCCAGGGTAGATTGAGGCTGGACGTTAGGAAATACTACTTTTCTGAAGGAGGCACTGGAACGGGCTGCCCAGGGAGGTGGTGGAGTCACCGACCCTGGAGGCGTTCAAGGAACGTTTGGATTCTGTGTTGAGAGATATGGAACTATTGGTGATAGGTGGATGGTTGGACTGGATGATCTTGTAGCTCTTTTCCAACTTCAGTGATTCTACGATTCTGTGTTTCTGTGAACCTTGCATAAGGATTTTGTCAGCAATTATCTCACTGCACACTCCTGACATGAAGGTAAACTTCCAGCCCCTTCCCTCCTGTACCAATACACAGATATGTTCTTGGCTTTAAGGACTTTCTGTGCCTTGTCCCACTGAGGGTGATGGATAATTCAAAATTGACTGTGGATGATTTATGCTGCCTTCTGCATCACTAAGCTAAGTTTATCCATCATCACCACCATCTTTTTTTTTTATTCAATAAGTCATAAATTATGGTCTTCTAATGTATGTCACACAGATCCTTACTGAACGATTTTAATCAGTCATTTATTTATCTGATGCAATTCATTTTGAGCTGTGTGCGGTCTTTGAGAAGTACTGAGATAAAACAGCTCAAGGCCAGGTTATCTGCCTCAGAATCTCTTATTGATCTTTTCTATATTGCATAAGTGAGCAATTCAAAGAATGTTGCCTGCCCAAGACAGCAACAGCTATTGCATTTCTCCCTGCCTAGCTTATATTTAGAGATCTCGAGAAATGTTAGACTAAGTCAGATGTTGCATATAGCAGATTACATTCTAGGCAATCCTGAGTAGGTACATAACACTCTGTGGCAATGTGCTGCAATGGAAAACGGACTGAAGTAATACAGTTATGGCAAAACAGTCAACAACACTGAAGCTGGATATTTGTGCTGTTCTTTTCAAGTACATTAAGCCCCGTTATCATTCAGACATGTCTGAGCTCCAACAAACAGCGTAAATATTTAATAGTTATAAAAGGTTATCTTCAGAGATAAAGGACAAATGAAAGAAAAAAAAAAAAGTAAGAGCTGGCATTAAATTTTCAAAGACAAAACTATAATAAGCCATTGTATTGACCAGTACAAATCACAGAACATCCCAAGTCAGCAGGGACCCACAACTGAGTCTAACTTCCAGCTCCACACAGGACCAGCCAAAATCAAACCCTGTGTCTGAGAGCAGTGTCCAGATGCTCCTTGAACTCCAGCACTCGGGGCCGTGCCCACAGCCCTGTGCAGCCTGGTCCATGCCCAATGCCTTCTGGTGCAGAACCCACCCCTAACCCCCAGCTGCCCCCCAACACAGCTCCATGCCCTTCCCTCGGGCCCTGCTGCAGTCACACAGAGCAGAGCTCAGCGCTGCTCCTCCACTCCCTGTGAGGAACACCGCTTCCACACAAACTGGAAGCAGTTCAAACTGAGGCTGATGCGCTCCTACCTCCAATCCTCAGCCTGTGCACAATCTCTCCCCATTCCACACGCACAGGGCAGTCACACTGTCAGTGAGTACAGGGAGCAAATGGCACACGCTACCCCAACAGAGACACTGTGCCCCTTACCAAAAGATGGCGATCAGCTTCCAGGCAGCTCAGCTCCACGCATGCACTTACAAAAATGAGGAAGGGATCAGAAAGCAGGATTGTGGCAGTCCCAATTTAGGTCAGTTTAAACTGCTGGAGCACCACACCCTAACATTCTTTCAGCTGAAAAATGCTAGGAAATGACACAAGTCTTTTTCATCTACGTATTCTATTCTGTCAAATTCTGTTTTCACTCAATAATACTTTTTCCTTGCTGAAATAAATAAGCTTTTAAAGAGACGAGCAATAAAGCTCTTAGCCATGAAACAAAAACCCTTGGAACTTCATGAAGGAGGCTACTTGTCAGAGCTGTGAATTATTTCACTCTAGAAAACTCAACCTCAGGTTAACCAGAACAAAGAACTTATTACAAAGAAAAGATGACATTTCAGAAAACTGAGCTGTGTGTAAAGTTAGGGAAACAGAACTCCAACAAAAGATGAACATAAAATCAGAGTGAAATAGGCAAAAAGGTTTTGAAGAGCAGTTTGTCAAAAACAAAGCTACCATCTGAAACAGCCATTACTATCACCAAAAGAACAATCCAGAGAAATAATCAAAGGGGCTCCTAAAACAACTAAGCTGCAAAGATGACCACCAAGAATGAACGCTAAAGAATTGCACCAAAAAAGAACCAAAAAAATCATTGACTTTTGCTTCCCTGACAAACAGATAACAACAACAAAATGAGAACTACTAGACCTGTGGCTAAATAAGATAGCAGTGAGCAGCCTCCATAAGTCTTTATGGAACTAGCAGTAACTTATTAGCCTTCTGAAAGGAGAAAATGCATGGATAAGCATAACACAATTAACTGAGCCTATCTGGATTTATAAAAATTTTAGATGAGCTCCCTCACAAAATGCTTTTACAGATTCAATTTACTGAGTGATAGAACAACAAAATGCTTCATGAAATTCAGTGTGTGAGATAAATGCAAGAAAAAAAAGCCTTACTATACTTGTGCAAAGTACTTCAGCATAGTTGCTGCTACTTAAGGAAAAGGTCTTGGAATGACTACTAAACAACAAAAAGAGAGGCCAAAATAAAAAGCATTCATCACTGTGCTTCATCATTAGTAACCCATGGCATCTCTGTATCACAAATGCTGGCTGCAGTTCTAGCATGCCATGCATCTCACATAAATAAAAACCCATACCAATACAGGGCATATACATGAAAGGAACAGAGACCAGTAAACTCGTGAACTTTTTCTCATGCTAAGAATTATTACACAGACCAAGCTTCTGTCACTTGCAGAAAAAGAAAAAAAAAGACAAAGGTGACAGATTATAAATGTCTGCAAGTCACTACAGTATGGGGAAAATTACTAATTGTTCCACATCCTCTAATTCTGGCAACAGAACCCAAGAGTGACAGTTTAGAAGCAAGTAGAAGAAAGGAGTTTCTCCTCCACACATCACGTAATAAAATGGAAGAGCTCATAGTCTGGGCATGGTGGTAGAGAGGCCTGGAACACAAAAGAATCAGGTAAGGTTACACAAGTTTGTAGCAATTGGGTTCTTTAGAAGGCGTAACATCTGATGGTCCCAGATGTGACCTCTGCCTGAAGAAGCCCCTGACCATGATGCTAAAGGGATGTGCTGTATTTGTTGCATTTTGCTACACTTCCTGGAACATCCCCTGCTGGGTGCTATCCCCACCTGCTTCCTGCAGTGACTAACTGCTGTGGCCTGCACTGAACAAAAAGTCAACTGGAGGTGTGGGAGAGTGACAGAGGCACAGGCTGGTACCTGCCAGGTATCCAAGATCTACACAAGGAGCTGGGCCCAAGGCAGTCACCACCTGGTGACACCAGAGTGGGCAACGAGCGACTGCAGCCTCTGCTTCTCCACAGGGAGAAGCTCATGCTCATCACAGAGATCTGCCACATCTTTATGTGGGAGATGACATAGTGCTTTTGCATAAGTAATAGAATGTTGAACCAAAGGGACATACCTCAGGACCCTTGATACAAGGTAAGGTTTGATTGTGGTTAACGAATAACGTGTGCACATTGAGAGGTAAGAGGAGACTGTCTGGCAGGTTAATTTGTGTACTCTCCTCCCTTGGGGATATCAGTGGGGGAGAGTGAGCTACCAAAGGTAAAGGCTGTAAGACATACATACGCACCCAGAACTGCATAAGAAGAAACAAACTTATCTGGCAGGTACATGGTGGGAGATGAGGCAACTGCTTTATGGATTCCACTTACTTGAAGAAACAAAGAGAAACAGACTTTGTCAACTGCGTAGGGGATGTGCGTGCAAAGAACGTGAACCTGGCAGCAGAGAAAGTGTGAGAGCGACAAATGTGCTTTTGCAACTGAAAAATCCCACCGACCAGCTAGGATACCAGCTAAGCTTGGATAGGTAGATACGTAGCAGAAAGCAAGAGGCTCCAGTGTCAAGATTAGGGAAATGGATGGGGCAGACAAGATAAATATTTACAAAACTAGCAGAGGTCAGGAGGTAACAAATTATGGAGCGATAATGGGAGGGAGATAGCAAGCTTTGGATAGATGGTGAACCTGGAGTACTCAATCAAGGATGAAACAGGAGGAACACTCAGTGTCAGCAGATAGGGGATATAAGTCCATGATGTGTATCTGGTTGTGCACTCTGCTTGCAGGACACCCACCACTGCAATCGCAAATTAAAACTTCTTCACAAGAGACCCGGTCTCCAAGAAGTCATCTGAATTATTTCTCACGTTTATTCCAAAGTAAGTGCTCAGGTACGGGAGCTAGATAAAACAGCCTTTCTCCACGTTAAGCTCCCTAGAAGCCACCTTCAGCTCCAGCAGCTTCACGCTCTCCGCAGTGGCGACTCCAAACAGAGCCACGAAGGGACAACGTTCACAGGACCGCCCGCGCTACCCCTGCTGCGAGGAACCCTGTGGGCACACAGCGGAGGCACGGCGCTCCCTCCGCACCGAGGCCCAGCGCTTCACACCGGCGGCAGCGGGACCGCAGGGCCTCCGGCAGCCCCAGCCCCAGCCCTGCCCTCACGGCCCTCCCCGTTCCGCTCAGCGCAGGGCAGCCGCTCTCCCTCACACGTACCCAGGCCCGCGGCAGCGCCCCCCACCTCCTCCCTCCCCGCCCCTTACCGTAGCGCAGCTCTCGCGGCGGCCGCCCCAGCGCCCGCAGCCCGCCCGGCGCCCAGAGCAGCATCAGGGCAGAGACCAGCCACAGCCGGAGCCTCATGGTCCGAGCGCGCGGCTCCCTCCCGCTCCTCCGTCCGCCCGCTCCTCCGTTCCGCCGCTCACATTCGGTCCGGCCAACTTCGCGCTCCGCCCGCCCGCAGCACTTCACGCAGCACTTCACGCCGCCCCGGGCCCGCCGCCCTCCAGGGCCCGTACCCGGAAGCGCGGCCCCGCGCGGAGCACTGTGGGTGCGGGCGGAGCCGCCATCTTAGGCGGCGCTGCGCTGCGCTGCGCTGCGCTGCTTCCCGGGTGGCTGTGTGAAGTGTGCGTCAGCTCAGATGGGGGATGTTCGTTGCTTTTCTATGAGCTCTTCCAATTCTACTGGATAGCGGGATGGGCGCAGAGTGCAGTGTTGAAGATACGGGTGTGCACTGGATATACAAAGCGGCACAATTGCTTTTTGTGCTCTCGATGTTGGTGGCTTTTTTTTTTCCTAAATATTAATGTAGTTCACTGTGCTGTTGAATGCTGCCGAGCACTGAGCTGCCACTGTTCTACAGACACCTACTGGGGTTGCAAGATGTCACTCCTCAAGTGCAGTGGTCTGTGCAAAATGGTCTGTTATTCTCGTATTACGGAATTATTTTTTCTTCTCTTGCATCACTTTGCATCTCTCAGTACTGAAAATCATCTCTTTTATGGCCAGCCACTGAAGGCTCAGGTCAGCTGCCGAGATGTGAGTTCTGCTTCAGATCAGAGGATGATAGTATGGTTTGGTTTGGAAGGGACCTTTAAGATCATCCAGTTCCAACCCCCTGCTACAGGCAGGCACACCTCCCACCAGACCAGGGTGCTCACAGCCCCATCCAGCCTGGACTTGAATGCTTCCAGGGAGGGGACATCCGCAACCTCACTGACAACCTGTTCCAGCATCTGTCCACCCTCACAGATCGTGTAGGGTATCTTACCAAGGATTCAGAACAGCATTGTGAGTCTCCGTGAGGTGAATGCCAGAGCCATTCATTCTGTAGAATGTCTCCCACGTTCTACAGAATAGCTGTAGCTAATTGAGCCCTGAGAGGTTCTACAGTTCTTCTCAGCCACACCTTGTCTTTCCTTCCATGAACAACATGGTATCAGAAGGCTTTGTCTGCTCAGTCCTCACCTCCTCATTCAAATTATTTATGAGTAAGTAGTCAGATATGAAGGTACATTGATGACTTTCTTTCACTGTGAGATTTGCATACTCCTGGTCTTGTAGCTTTCTCTCTGAATGCTGCTTTTTCACCCAGTTCTCTTGGTGGATTCCAGAACTCACAAGCTTTGGCACTTGATACACTAAGATTATTGAAATTCTCTTGTTCTCTTGCAGATGATTTATTGTTGAGTTTTGTACCTTTTCTCTTCAATACCATCCATGATTTCTATCATAACCCTCAAAGGCTTGTTTTTTCCCCCCCAAAATGAAAGGTTCTATTTCATTTAGTCTTCCCTCGCATGGCATGTTTCATATTTATGTTTATCCTTGTTGACTGTTACTGTACTTTTGTATATAATATATCTATAATATATATCCTCTGCCACTGCTTGTGTCTATGCTTATAAACTTCTACTGAGTACAGAGTAGAGATTTTGGGAAGCTGAAATTTCACCTGTATTCCAGGATCTCTTTTCCTAAGTACTAACAACTACTAGATGAACTGGTGTTCCTCATTGTGACTGTTTGGTGAAGGATATAACTTGGCATTTGGCATCATTGATTTTCACTTGCTGTTTTGTCAGGTGTCATTTAATATTGTGAGGACCTCCTGCAGCTCTTCAGAATTGACTTTATATAGGGCTTTTCAGAAAGGGTTCTTGCTAGCTTTTGTTTGCTTGGTTGTTTTTTTTATGTTTTGTTGTTGTTGTTTTTAATGTCCAAACTAGCTTTGCCTGTTTTCAAATCATTTATTGGTTTGCACGGGTCTCAGAACAGATCTGTTTTATGTTTTATTGAGGTGTGGAATTTTTATCTTTTACTGCTTTGTACCTTCTCTAGGCAAGATACAGAAAGCCAAGTAGGTTTCTTTTTCACTTATCAGTTGTATTTTCCCACTCAATATTTTTCTTCCATTTATTTCTTATCTCACAGGGACATGCTAACAATAAAAGTTGTTTGTCCATAAATATTTTTAGGGTTATGGAGTATTTGTGATTTGTATTTTGACAAAATCAAGCACAATGGAGTTGTAGATTAAGATGTTTAGACACTGTAATTAGTATAACAATAAATAGTAATTAAAAAAGTGTGATTGATTTAGTAATATTGTTTGTTCCATGTTAATAAGAATCACTTATTTTGTATCCCTATGTTAGTCTGATGGCATGTCTAGGTGTAAATTTTGTTTTATTTGGGGGATTTATACAAACATAGCACCATGTCTAGTACAAGAACTCTTTCAGAGCCTGCTGATACCCAGTATTGATAGGAATGCTTTCTTCCCCCATTAAGGAATTTTAATTGTTACTTGTGTGGTTAAGAACTAAACAAGAATATGATAAATGCATAAAGAGATGATGAAACATGAATGAGGAAACAGCATTTAGTGTGTTTTGGTGAAAGACATTGTATCACTAAGCAGAGAATTCCTAAAATATACTGTTTAATGCTTTGATTAGAAAGGAAGCTAGATTTTATGGCACAGTGATTGAGAATTACTTTTGTTTAGTGCATGTTTGAATAGGAAATGATGCCCCGAGGCAAAAGGCCTGATCTTGGTTCTGAGCTAATGAGATAAGCAAAACTGCACCCCACCCATGTGCAAGACTGGGCTGTACAAAACTGCATATTTTCCCATGGGAATCATTGGAACCCCTATGACTTTCGGGTTTTGAATCTTCAGTTGAGTAAAGACCTGTGTCTTATAAGGAGCGTTCTTCCTTTGGGAGGAGCGTGAGGAGAAACGAATGATTTTGTAACTCTCATCTTTCGTGACTTTCATGATCATCTACAACAAAAATTCCTTAGAAGCACTCAGGAGTTTCTCAAAGCAAAATAACTCTCAAAGCATAAAACAAGAACGGAAAACCAGCAAACAACCATTCCTGTTTGTGTAACGCAAGGAGTGCTTTATTCTCATTTAATACACCAGAAAATTGGACCTAGTGCCAAGTCTTTTCCCTCATGCTGTTTGAGATGGTTCTGATAAATGAGATCTGGATGCCTGTGACATGCCAATTCTACCCTTTGCAAGAAAAAGCTGTAGAAGTTTCTAGAATCTCTCTTCCTTCCTCTTGTTTTCTTCCCTCTTTTCTTCTATGGCTGTCTTTTACCAAGTTGCCCAACTTAGTCTCCCTTCTCAGGCCTTACCCTCACTTAGTTTGGCCTGTTGTCACTTTCTAAATGTGTGTAACAGCCTTCCACTTTAATGATCCAGCAGTTTGTGGTATTTACAATATTGTTCTGCTATTTTCCCTACCTACTCAGCAAGACAGAAGTTTGGCTACAGCTCTGGAAAGTAACATAATCCATTATTTTCTGACTACAGGAAACTTCTGTGGTCTTCTATTATCTTTCAAGACTTTATTAGTGCACTGCAACTGGCCTCACTTATATGCCATGATAGTTTTGAAATCTGCTGTTACTACAAGCAAAGAAAAACAGAGAAGCCAACATGGGAGAGCTTTTTGAAGGGAGAAGCGACCTTAATTTGTTCTTCGTAGTTGTGAGTGTGTGCTCTCCGTAATCATAACAACACCAAATGTTTTTCTTCTCTGAAGTGTATCAGAGTGAATAGAGAGGGAACATGCTGTTGTGAAGTTACTTCCTGGTACAGTCCTTTTCAAACCCACAAAGAAATTACTTGTCCCTTCTTTCTGACACACACTGGTCCCCATTTCCTATATCGACCAGGAGATGGTGCTGCCATTCTTCCATCTGTTCCTTTTTTAGGAAAGGTGATGCATGTTTACGTAGGATTACATACATAAATAACAAAAATGCTTCTGCCATCTAACTGATACACTTTTTTCCTAATAGGGGGAAAAAAAATGACACCGACCTTTTTGTTTTTTAAAGCTTGCCACTCTCTTAGAACTGGACATACATATTAAAGATCCACCATATGTCACCAACAGAGCCACTCAGGAGTTTTCCACAGTTTTCTAATGCTCCATGTTGTGAGGATGACTACAAAACACTCATCTTTACGATTTGCTGGTTATTTTCCACACCTGCCTTTCTCTCCTTTACAGACATCTTTGGATGCACTCTGGCAAGGTGGTTCATATTTTCATAGATATCCCAGCCCTGATCTGAGAACCAAAACTTTAACGCTGGTTTAAATGCAAACAAGATGAGGTTTAAAATCTTTTCCTAAGTCACATTAGGCAATTTCTGCAATTCCCTTAGTACAGACTCTGATTTTAACAGGTCCTGTGGTTCCACTGTCCATGCCTCATGAAGTCTGGCCTGGAAGGACCTCGCAATATGTAGTGGAGGGACACATTCTGTTCTGTTTGATCATTTTGACTGTGATAGCCTATTCTTAGTTTTTAATCTTCTGTCAGTGCTGGGATTACGTTTATAAGTATGTATGAATGTACCAGGACTACATACTTCCCTTTAAGTTCAAAGGATCCATTTTGTAGCTTTGTTGTTGTCATATCAGTGCAATTGTTTGATAATACTCACAGCTGCAAAAAGGAGAACAGAACCTGATTTCACATTGCCAGGCTTTGTTTTGATTCTAAAATATATCCTTGTGATTTCTCTTTCCCACAGAATAGATGTCATGGACACTGGCAAAAGTTAACATCTCTGGCACTGATATTCAGCTTTTCATTTGATATCAGTATTTTTATTGATTTTCTTTTTTCTTCTAAGAAAGCAGACTTTTCTTATTTTGAAGTTTGCAATAGAAGAAAAAAGGACCTAAGTATTAGGTAAGATAAAATGTACTTCTGGGCAATATTTTTATATCAGGCTAATACATATATACTGTTAATGCAAGGTCTGCTAATGTGATCTTTTGGGAAGTAATGGAACATGGGCTGGGCTCCAGCAGTACTATTTTGGTGTAGGAGATACAGAGGGAACCTATTACCAGCACATGCTAGCAACCCAAGTGAAGTCTGGCAGCTAAACAAATGAACATACATCTACTGGACTGCAAAAAACATTACCAGAAATTTTAGCTGATTAAATTGCACACATGAAGATTTGGAAAGATCTGCAGACTGCTCTGTCTGTGTGTTTGTGTGTATGTGTACGTATCTAAGTCTACATCTTTATATACATAAAATGGTCCCTGTGCATTTTTTGTTAGAAATATTGAGGACGCTTTATAAGGCACAAATCACAGAATCGTAGAGTGCTTTGGGTTGGAAGGGAAATGTAAGATCACCTAGTTCCAACCCCCTGCTATGGGCAGGGACACCTCCCTCCAGACCAGGGTGCTCTCAGCCCCATCCAGCCTAGCCTTGAATGCTTCCAGGGAGGGGGCATTCACAGCCTCACTGGGCAACCTGTTCCAGTGTCTCACCACCCTCACAGTAAAGAATTTGTTCCTAATATCTACTCTAAACCTGCCCTCTTCCTCCTTATAACCATTTCCCCTGTCCCATCGTTCCATGACCTCATAAAAAAAAATTCCTCCCCAGCTTTCCTGTAGGCCCCCTTCAGGTACTGGACTGCTGCTACTGGACTCTTGAAATGAAGCTCTTTGGGACAAACTCTGAAATCAGTATACATTGACTTCACAAGTGAGGTTTATTCCCATAAGTGAGGGCTGCAAAGTAAAACTCTTGCGGTTTTCCCACAAGCTATGTTGGCAATATGGTATGTAAGTGTCAGTGGAGACTTAACATCATGAAAAATTAATGTATTGAATGCTGCACAATCTACCCTAGAAAGAAACAGAAAAAAAAGTGAGCTAGAAGAAGGCAGTGCTGGAATGCATTAATGCCATCTAGGCTTTTGGCAAGAACTCAACTAGAGAGCAATTCATGGAATACATGGAACGTAGTGTTAGCCTTTGCTCGGTATTCTCATTAGAGCTGTGGTAGGCCACATTTGTGAATGTGGCATTCCTGAGAATAGCTTGAAATGCCTCAGCCAAAAAATAAGACCATGTATCTTACTTGGCTTCCACGCTGAAAATAGGAGCTCAGAGTCTCCTACAGAACCAGGTGCTCTTGAATAAACATTCTGCTGTGTTGAAATGTTGCAGTGATTCTTCTCTTACACAGTGAGAAATTGTGTGTCTGTCTTAAGGCTCCCCTGGGCACCATCTTGAAAGCCTCTAGTGAGGGACAAAACCAGGACTAGAAGAAGAAGAAATTCTGATCTCCTGTAATGGCCTGGTAGCTTAGCAGCAGAAGGACAGGGCAGAACTACCTTAGCTTGCACCACTGGCTGAATGAACCTATTTGTGCCAGAACTGGAGGAATGCAGGCAGCTTTTTGCTGAGCTGGTACAGCCTTCAGTGTCAACAAGCTATCAGACTGTTCAGAAGGTTGATCCTTCACTTTAATTTTCAAGTCATTCAACTCACTCTTTTCTAAGCAACTGTAGGTATGAAGCATTACTGCTCTAAGTGACTGCACTGAGCAGGAAATCTAGATCCAAGTCCTCACAGTTCTTTCTCTGACCAAATAATCCTGCAAACTCTGTAAGCAAGACCAAGAGGATTTATTTCCAAGTCACTTCTTGGTGTCTACGAGCACTATAACAAAATCATTGCATGATCAGTATCCACACATGAAATCTATTCTAAAAAGAAAAGGAAGTCCCTGTGAGCAGCCTGCATCAGGGACACCAGTTCACCGCAGCTAAATGGGCAGGTATGTGTGTGACTTGCAGGCATCCTTCCAGTGTCAGGCTCAGGGGGACCAGCTGGCTCGATTCATTAACAGCTGGGGTTCAGATTACCCAGCCAAGCCATCCTCTGCATGGCCAGCATGAAGGAGATGATGCAGGAGGCACGCTTGAACTGCGTAAAATCTACGGTTCAAGAGTCACCTGCCCGTTGGCTGAGCTTTCGATCGTTACATTTAAGTGTCTTCGTATTAATGTGCCTTTGATCTCTCATCTTCATGGCGCACCATGTCTGTTCCCACTGCAGGGCTTTCAGTTCCATGTGCTGAATATGTGACTCATACAGTTGCCTCTCCCCAGCCCTGCCTGATTACACTTGTGTGATTTGCTTACCAGCTAGATCTGATCCAGTACACACAACAGGAAGACAAAGCGACTCATACTTCCAAGGACACTCCTGTCTCAGAAGAGTGCTGCTAGAAGGCATGTTCCCTGGCAATACCTGTGTAGGCTGTCATCCTTCTGGATGTGTTTGTAATTAAACTGTACACTGGAGGTTGGGTTGAAAGTGTTCTCTGCATAGTGGTGGTAAAATATCTTGACATCTGCCTTCTTGGCCATCAAATAAGCTGCTGAGCTGGCTTTTTCATTGCACTGGAATGTGTTTGGTGCTGGTAGCACAGCTATGCTGTCACAAGCAGCAGTTCAGTGGTTCTATGTCCTCAAATGTCAAACTAGGTCATCAGTCTCCCAAGAGTTTGGACCACTGGAATCTGGTCAACTCTCAAAAGAGCCTACTTGAACATGCTGTTGAAAACACGTTTCATGTCATTCCACAGAGGCTGTACCGGTCACTCATGGGCACAGTAAGGAAACTACTGGCAAAACATTTCTTCAGCTGTAATTAGCTCAAGGAACCTGTATGGAAGCAGGGAGAGCTTTGACTAGGTCATCTCCTTTCTATATGTGAGTTTGTTTTCTAGTAGTAAAGTGTGGGTACAGATAGATCAAATATGCCCTGTAAGTGCCAAGTATTTGTAGTTATTGCACACCCGCTACACCTGCTAACATAAAGTACTAATTCAAAAGAACTGGGAAATGATCTGACAATGAGCACACTGCCAGATCCATTTTAAGTGGCTATTTTAGAGGCAGGAGAATTTTCTTTATGAGAACTGAGAGTAATACTTAGTGCTCCTGTTTCTCACATGTGATAGCGTATTGTTAATGGCAAAGAACTGGTAGGCAGGAAGCTTATAAGGTCCCTAAAGAAGTGAGCATAGGCACAGAATTTACTGCAAATCTAGGACAAAGCTCATACTTGGTTATCACTCTTTAATGCTTTTGATCTCAAAAGAATACTGCTTTATACTTAACCAGGGATTTAATATGACTGTTTGTAAATGAAAGTATTTTGGACTTCAGGGTAAATATAATAGAGGTTTGAGTGACTGCTCTGAGCAAATGCCTGTTAGTAAAGATAGCAGGTAAACAGCACTGTAATCAAAGGAATCAAACCCTTTTGAAGTTAATGAGGAAGTATGTGACAAATATCATCAAGAATGCAGTTCAAAGGACACCGTTCCTATCTCTAAGATACACATAGGAAGCCTGATTCTGATCTTATGCTACCTGTAGTCCTGGCTTCAGCCAATTCAAATTTGCTCCTCTTTCAGAAATCTGCAGCAGCTAACTCTGCCTCTGGGACACAGACAGGCTGACCTTGTGGGATCAGGGCAGAGAAGGGTGCTGAAACAGGCCGTGAAGGAGGTCATGGAAGATGAGGAGGTCAACAAGTGTCTGAGAACAAAATTTAAGAGAAAAAGATCAAACTCTGTAATGCTGCCGGAGCGTTTGATCTTTCATTTGCCCCCTTGATAGCTTGTCTGCCCTGCCTTTTCTTTTCCCTTTGAGCTCCAGCAAAAATATTGCAATTTGACCAGGGAAGTGGTGCTCAATATGGTTTATCCTTGTATGTGTTATCATTAAACTGCTGTGAACTCCTAGGTATGTGGTTTATTTCCCCGGCTGGTTAGTTTGTTGGTGGGTTATGTTCATTTTTTCCTGACTTGTGTTCTTTACAAATATAGGTCATAAAAGGGAGAGTAAAAGGTGTAACTGATGATGCAGAACAAAGGTTTACTTACACTTGCTCTGATGCCTGGGCTGTTTGGAACACTCCCAAAGGTAGCTGACTGGGAAAAGTCCAAGGCAGGAAACTTTGTGATTGGACACCATAGCCCAAATCTTACCTTTTACACAGGAGTCAGTGTTCTTGATACAACTTCTTGAGCAGCAGTGTCTGCAACACCATAGCCACAGAATTACAGTGGTTGGGTATTTACCAATACCTGTTGGGTACTTTCAGTAGGATTACAGTCTGAAAGGATGTACCGCCAGCATTTTTTCACTGCGCATACTTTGCTATCGGAGTAATTTCCCTGTAGGGCTTAGTAATATCACTAGATTGTTCTCTGCAAATTAAACCATTATTTTGATCTAAAAGATGGTCCTATGCATCCTGAAGAGAAACCTTGATGGAACCAGGGTAAGAAAGGATGTGTTGCTACTTTTTTTTTTGCTGCAATTGTACTGAGATTAAAGAAAACTGAACTTTTTAGGTGAAATTCTTGCAGCGCAAAGAAAAATGCAGTGTAGAATGGCAGACAGTTTTGTAAGCTCTCTAAATGCTTGTTACTTGGTTTCTTCTTGCTCCTGTTAATGCAAAGATATTGCACATATGACAGAAGATAAACCTTAGCTTTTTTTTTTTTATGGTGTTTGTTCATCAAACTTCAACATTGCTTCTACAGTGCAAGCCTTTGGCATTTCATGTAACGACTTAAATAATGTTGACATTTAAGTTGTTTGAAAAGGTCAATTTACCTTAAGAAGTATTTAACTGGCTACTTGTACACTGCAGTACAAGAACATAAACAGGACTTTAAGGATTTTACTGGTATTACAATTTTTCCAGACAATACAACCAGTCATTACTGTGCCAGATGTGTTTTTAAGTGACCTAACATGCTACAGTCCAAGTAATAGATTTAGTGCAAAATTTGAACTTTAATAACACTTTTCTATCTCCATTTGAAAGTAGAAATATGAGTTATGAAAAGGTTTCAGAGGCTCAGAGAACTGAAGACTTGCAGCTGATGATGTGTGGTTACTGGTGTGGGTTCAGCCTAGGTCCTTAGTAACCAACAGTTGTTAATATCTGATTATAACTAATTTCCAAAATGAAGTGAGTCAGTCTTCTGCAAACAGACGTGGACACATCTCTTAAATAAATCACAGAATCATCAAAGAATCATAAAATGGTTTGGGTTGGAAGGGACCTTAGAGATGAGCTAATTCCAACCTCCAGGATTGCCAACCACTAGACCAGGCAGTAGATCAGGCTGCTTAGGGCCACATTCAACCTGACCTTGAATGCCTCCAGGGCATCCGCAGCTTCTCTGGGCAGCCTTTGCCAGCACCTCACCACCCCCTGAGTGAAAAATTTCCCCCTAACATCTAATATAAATCTCTTAGTTTAAAACTGTTTGTCCTTGTCCTATTGCTATCAAACTGTAAAAAATCAATCTCCTTCCTGACTACAAGCTTTAAGTATTGGAAGGCCACAATGGGGTCACCTCAAGCCTTCTCTTCTCCAGGCTGAACAAACCCAACTCCCTCAGCCTGTCTTCACAGGAGAAGTGTTCCAGTCCTCTGAGCATCCTCGTGGTCTCCTCTGGACCCACTCCACATCTTTCTTGTGCTGAGGGCACCAGGCCTGGGCACAGTACTTCAGAGGGGGCCTCTTGAGGGTATAGTAGAAGGGAAAAATCACTTCCCTCACCCTGCTGGCCACCTGACTTTTGAGGCAGCCTGGAGTACTGTCAGCTCCTGGCCAGCTTTTTGTCCATCAGGACCTCCAAGTCCTTCCCCCCAGGGCTGCTCTCAATGAGTTTTTCTCCCTGTCCGTATTCACATCCGGGATTGCACTGACCCAGGTGCAACACCTTGCACTTGGCCCTGTTGAACATCATTTGGTTCACGTCTCAAGCCTGTCCATGTCCCTTTGGATGGCATATCTTCCTTCTATGGTATCAACTGCAACACTCAGCTTGGTGTCATCCACAAACTTATCTTAATCTGCACTTAATCTGATTACCTAAGTCATTGATAAAGATATTAAAGTACACCAGTCCCAAAGCAGACCCCTAGGGAACCCCACTTATCATCGGCCTCCACCTGAATTTAGATCCTCTGACTACAACCCTCTGGCTGCAAGCAGCCAACCAGTTATTTCTCCACTGAATAGTCCAGCCTTCAAATCCCCGATTTGGAGACAAAGATGTGGTGTGGGACCGTGTCAAAGGCCTTGCACAAGTCCAGCAGGATGACATCAGTTGCCCTTCTTTTGTCCACCAACACCACCACTCCATTGTGAATATATACACACACAAATACGTAGAAAAATATATTCAATATCTAATACATATGTAATGTATATCAATGTATGTATTTCAGTATACACACACCAGCAGAACTGAAACTAGCTGGCACATTAGTTATTATTTTCCCACCCTCTCACTCCCCCAGAATGTGCTGCATCTTTTAAGTTACAATTTTAAGGTGGAGATTCCAACTATTCTTGGCTTCCCAATGAACAGGAGAGTTGGCCTAGATTATTTCATTTTAGTCAACTAAACTCTTAGTGAACTAATTTTTAGTGGATAGTTGTTTCTTTTATTAATCCCATACTCTCCCATTTCCTTGATTGCAGGCATTAATACCAGGACATTTCATTCTGGAACACTGCAGAATTAGCTTCCCACACAATAAGCATGGGAAAGCTCAAAGCAAGGTTAGTTTTTTGTGCTTAAACTTGCTTTTAACCCTAAACACAACTGCAAAGGTAAGGAGAAAGCAAGAACTGTAGTAAGATACGTTTTCTTTCTATGCCTCTGTTTTTCTGGGCTGTCATTTGGACCGATAGCTCTGCTAAGGTTACCAAGGTTTCTCACTTGATGAAGATGATTTTTGTCCTTTAGTTTAACAACTCTTCTTTTTGTGCAATTTACTTTTGAATCGTGGAAATTTTCAGTACTGGAAAGAATTACTTCTAAAGTGACATTTATTGTGCAGCTCTCATGAGTGTGAATCTGGTACCGCTTTGTTTAAACCAACATGAAAATTATAAGACCAAATCCAGAATCCAGCAAATTGAACAAATAACCCTACCCGAGGTCAGACAAATAGGGGTGTTCAGTCATATGCAGGCTTCCCTTACATGGCCACATTAGTCCAACCCAATTTGCATTCCCACAGGGAGGGA
Organism: Lagopus leucura; assembly: GCF_019238085.1. NCBI lineage: Eukaryota > Metazoa > Chordata > Aves > Galliformes > Phasianidae > Lagopus > Lagopus leucura. The sequence goes on along the minus strand of NW_024962252.1, from coordinate 8,274,920 downwards.
TAGCCCTCCTCATCTCTCCTCCCACACATTTCTGCTGTTCCAAAGCCAGCTTGCTTGTGGGTCAGCGCACAGCTGGGGAAGTGATACGTGGAAGCTGTCCATTTTCATCACCAGTTTTGCATCCAGGCTGCCTAATGTCAGACTAAGGGAGGCACTGGGGATGAGCACAGATGAGAAGGCAGAAGGTTTAAGGAGCGATACAGTTTTTGTTGGATTAAATCGACCGCATAACTGTGGCCTCAGAGGGATGGATGCAGTGCAGTAACTGGTTGTCAGCATAGGAAGCACAGTTAGAGATAACAGGTTGCTGCTGGAGCTTTCTATCATAGCAATTTCAATTTAATGAAATAGTCCTCATGCGCCACTGCAAGCAAGTATAAATCAGCACAGCCTTTGGGTTCCTTTAATTTATAAGGCTCAGACTGATACATCTCATCACACAACACTGCTTAAAAGCTGTGCTTAGTGTTTCTAAGCCAGGGATCTGAACAAGGACCTTTGAAATAAGAAAGCAGGTAAACAATTACTAACAGCAAATAAAAGTTTGGGGAATGGGTGGATGCAAGTGGTTATGAAAGCTGAATGACAAGGAAGAGCAACAAAGCAAAATATGTCAGACTGCATCTACTAGTTGCCTTTGTCTCATTTAGTTTTGTCTTTTCTTGGACAGCAATAATCACACTATTCCATTTGGAAAAGGAAAACATGGAATAATTTCACAAGTCAAGGGAAAAAAAAAGTAGCAACAGGCTGGAAATACGCTGTTAAATGTAGGATTTTGAATTTTTGGTCATTCTTTCCACAGAGGGCCTTTAGTATTAACTGAGGCCTTCCATGTTTCTACAGTTAAGCTTTTTTCCATTATCAGATTTCTTTTCTTACTAACCAGTAAGATTTTATCATGCACACGTATTTATTTATACAGCAATTAAGAGCTTGAAGATTGTTTTCTTATTGTGTTTTAGAAATTGGGATAGGACTACACAGGGACATGCTTTATGATGGGAATGCAGGGCATGGAAAACAACTGACGTCCCTACATCTCATCCTTGTCTCTGGCTCCACAAGAGGCAGTGTGGACAGAGCACTTCTGCCCACACAAGGAGAAAGGAGCTGGAACACAGGGCTGGTAACCGAGTCTAATCCTCCCAAGGAAGACTGTCTGCTTCACAAAACATTTACTCCTCCCTCATACCTGGGCTACAAAACATCCAACATCCTGTAACAAACAATGCCAACAGAAATAAGACTGAGAGTCAGGAGAATTCAGGAGAGATTGGCCATTCTATGATTCTGTGACATTGCAGAGACCCAAGGTTTCTGCTGTCATGTAAATTACATGAAATAAACTTCCAGCAATGAGCACTTAACTCCAGATTAAAAAGAAGGAAATAAAAATGATGCCGCTTCTTGCAAAATTGATCTGAGTGGAAAATTCCTCGAGGGTGTTGGCTGCTTATCACCATCCATGCAGTGTTTGTAGATCAGAGTTGCGCCGAATCTCAAGGATGAACATCTGCTTTCAGGTTATGTGGCTGTTTTGTATAGTTTCCCATCAAAACATTTACCCTCAGTATCTCTCTTCATGCAGATGGAAGTCTTAGTGCTGTCTTGTAATCTGCTCTCATTTTAATGCTAAAAGAGATACGTATCTCTGTAGGTATGGGTTTTTTTTGTAGGTATGGTATGAACAGTGCTTACAGAGAATGATACAAATGGGATACGTAAGGCGGGAATGAAATTCCACACAAAAACTCTATAGTTTGAAGTTATAGCAATTAAATATTTCAAAGACCTGTCCAATGAGAATGTTGTGTGTTATGTAGACACTTATCCTGAAATTCTTAACACATCAGATAAGATCCAACACTGGGAGACCACAGGCTGCGTGATGGAGCGGGAGCAGTCAGTCAGCAAGAAGCACCAAGTGATGGGAAAGGCACCTGCAACCAAATGTCAGGGGAGGTTTTACTTGCAAGTAAATAAATAAATAAAAATAAAAAATCTTTGCACTATGACAGCCGGCTCATGGCTGATCCAGGAACAGTAGCAAAAAGCAGCCTTAACACCGTTTTAACCAACATCCTGGTGTTAGTTGGCACCCCTTGCCCTTGTCATTTGGATACAAGACACTGTAATGTAGAAGTAGTCGGCACATCGTTACACAGGACCGAGCAATGATTATCCCTGCAACTGTTTCTTTGAGCTCGTTTTTCTCCCATCTTGCTCACACTCATCCATCAGCTGCATCAAACAGATGTCTCACGCAGCTGAGACAGCAGTTCTGAATTCCAGGCCAAGCAGATGGCAAGTCATTTTTAAAGGTTTCATCTGAAAGACCAACATAAACGTAGAAAACTATGTGGGGTTCAATTAATCGGTCCTTGCAAGGTGATGGAATCAAGTTCAGTTAGCTTCATTTGTTACACAAGGAGATACATTTTCCGTATTTTTTTTATCCCTATTGTCGGCCATTGCTTGCATGACTAGCTGTGGAATCAGAGACAGCTCTAATGGAAAAGAAAAATTAGGTCATCTGGTCCATCCTCACTGCCAGGGCATGGCTGCTCCCTGCAGTGTATCACTTCCCACACAGTTATCTTTGCAACTGTCCTCTGTAAGATGGAAATGCAATTCAGAGTCCCATTTGCCTCTAACTGCCAGAGCTGCTGAGGAGTCCTGTTGGGACAAAAATGCTTACTGAGAATTGGAGACTCAGAGCTAACAATTTTAAATATGTAGAAAGGAAAAAGAAGGGAAGAAGGAAAGAAGGCAAGAAGGAAAGAAGGAGAGGACAGAAACACCAAATGTCAGAATATATCCGTCTCAATTAGTAAAATATTTCTGAGGGGAAAAAAAAAAGTGCAATATTTGAGATAATTGGGGTCACTGTTTTCACTCATCCAGGAAATAGTTTCCATGACACAATTCTACAAATGAAACAATGGGTTTCCTGCTACAGCAACAAGCAACTAGTGCTGTTTGTTAGCTGGTTAGGAAGCAGCCTCCCATCAGGAGACTCAGCACTTGCACTGACTGCAGGACTCAAGGCTGCCTTGACTACTTTAAGGCTTTGAGTCCCCATCCTTCGGCTAAACATCTCAGCGTGGCAGCACTGATTTATTAAGCAGGATTGGTTTATTAAGAAGAAAAAAAGAAAAAGAAAAAAAGAAAAAGAAAAAGAAAGAGAAAGAGAAAGAGAAAGAGAAAGAGAAAGAGAAAGAGAAAGAGAAAGAGAAAGAGAAAGAGAAAGAGA
>NW_024962252.1:8267480-8271564 GCF_019238085.1 Lagopus leucura | reverse complement strand
AGAAAAAGAAAAAGAAAAAGAAAAAGAAAAAGAAAAAGAAAGGAAAAATAGCTATAGCGCTTAATGCAAGGAAATGGCAAACTACTTTCCTTTCAACAGCTGTATCACCAGTAACTTGCATGAGAATGCTGTCTGTTAGTCCCTTGACAACACTAATCAAGTAACTCCAGTGGTTTGACAGCCCAAATGTTTCCTGACAGGTCGATCTCCTTTCCTTGTTAGCTTGTTTTTCACCAATGTAGTTTCACTTAAAGATTCACTTTCTTAAATCAGGCAAGGATTCTCTTAACATTGCTCAGCTTTGCTGTGGCATTTCCTCCTGCCACCAGATTCTCAGATTTCTCTGCTTCCATGTGCTTATCTACATCAGTTCTTGAGTGACGTTTTCAGATCATTATCTTTCTCTGTAGGATTGTGTTTGCATGGCACCCTCACAACAACATTTTTACCAGATAGGACTCAAGAGCATTTAAGGATCTTCAGCAGAAACCCAGCAGTTCAGAAACAAGCACATCACAACAAAATGAGTAATTTCTTCTCTGGAAGGTCTCTGGAAAGACAACTGCTGCAACCTCACATACATGTCAGTACATTTAGTGGCTTTTTGTATCGCACCAGAACTGTAGTTTTCTTAGTGAAGAGCCTTTTCACTCTCCCACTAAAGAAAGAAGAGTCCCCGCGGGTGTTTCTGACTTAAGGAATTACACAGATTACTCTCCACAGTTGCCTTAACAAGTCAGCAATTTAATCCATATAGCTTTCCCTTTTGTCTCCAGCAAATTAGACTCAGGACTACAAGCAAATAGGAGAAATGAAGTAATGTTCCCATAAACCCAGAAGTCACCATTGAGCTCTTACCATGCTACTTATCTTTAAAAGTGTATGAGTACACTCCGCAGTTCTTTCAGAAAAATAATGCTTGGCCTGGTTTTAATTTTAATGGGCTTCATTCCATGTTTTTACATAGTTCTTAAAGCACACAGCTACAAAATGTTGTTTAAAGAAGTCATCAGTCATGAAAGTACGGCCAACATTTCAAGTATGGTTTCTCTGGAACACATGTAAGCATCCAAAAAAAGTGTATGTAAGTCTATTGTGAAGATTTACTGAAATAAAAATGATGAGATTCACTCTGACATGAACCAGTTCAACCAGCTTTCTTGAAGTAACAGGATTTTAGACTCCACCTGCACGGAAAGATGTCATTAACAGCAGAATACACTACTATAGTGTTTTTGGGCACAGCAAGTTCATGCTACTGGGGAAAAACAAAACCCCATTCTAGCACTTCAGATCCACTGAATCGTCATATTCTTTCCCACTATTCTTATTGCACTGCTTAGCTCTACTGATTTACTAATCAGCAGTGAGGCCTGCCTAATTGTCTCTTCGAGTGAAACTTAGAGTCAAGGAATCAAGTATGAAGTTTCCAGATGCTGATACAGACCTCAGATCTTTGAAATTGGATGCTGCTTAGACAAGAACAAACCGCCTTTTCTCCTCTGGTTCTAATTGGGCAAAAATAGTATTTGCAGTTCATCCATCAGTCAGGATGGACAGATGAGCAACACTGCCTGCCTGTGACTAACAACTTCTGTCTTTTAAAGCAGAGTAGCGACAAGTAAACCGCCCTTATAAAGAGCAACAATTTAGGGAAAAAATATGTTTATTCATTTTGAATGTCAGTGCACACATTGATTAAAGATCGTCCATTAGGCAACCAAGATTAGAATGTAAAGATTCTCCCTCCCATGGCTATTTTACCTTTTAAATAGATTTTGTGCAGAAGCACAAAACAAAATGCTCTCTTTGCCTATGAAATAATCATTTACAAAATGAAAATGGAACAATTGCAGACCTTCTATCAACAGAATTCCTACTAAAATCAGCAAAACTTGGAGCAAAATGATGTGCAGCCTTGAGATCTGCCTCTGACAACTAATTACTGTTTCAGATACATTGAAGCTCCCAATTCCTACCATTCCTGCAGAGCACAAAAGGTGCCTGAAGCACTCTCATCCATCAATCCAAGATGCAGCCCTCCCGACAGTGGAATGCTTATTGAGCATGGCTGGTTTAGCCAACAGGCAGAACTAATGCATAAACAAATGGGTATAAACTGACCAAGAATGAGCTTTTCATTTAGATTCTAGCTATCAGCAGAGCGACGACCTGGATCAAGCTTCCAGTAGCAGAGGAAGAAGAGAATCTAAACGTGAGGCCTTGTAAACATGCTGTGTGGTGCCTGTGTGAAGCGAAGATCCAGCAGCTCTCCTTCCACCTTATTTAAGTACATAAACCATGGCAAACATTGTCCCGCTTTGAAGCAAAATTCTTTGCTTGTTAGGTTGGCACACTTGGTGCTTTCTTCTCCATAGGAACCATTTATTTACATATTTCTATAAATCATTATTTTGCTGTGTATTAAAGCTGCTGGATTTGAAGCACATTCCACAGCTCCACTGGAGATGACTGTGCATTCAATACAGAACAGCACATACATTTTTCCTTGTAAAAGAAAGGTACACTCTCTACCCACAGCTGTAAGCATGTGGTCGGCCTTGGCCACAGAAGAACCTTCATGCCTCTGCACATCCCTGCATCACTGTGTTGAAAGTAAAAAGATACCTGAAGTTATTTCCATGTTGGAAGCAATAGTAAGAGAGGGCTCTTAGCATTCAGTGTTACTCTGATCTTTGAACTCCTTTCCCTTTTCTTGCCTTACCAATATGTAGATCGCTCCGAAAGTAATGCCTCCTGTTTAGTTGCATAGAAGTTAAAACAAAGAGCACAATAACACTGCTTGATAGAGCAAATTCTCAGCTACAAAACACTATTTTTCAACCACCATTAGCTCTGCTTTTTCACCAGCAGTGAACAAGAACCTGCATGCTTTGCTTGTAACAATGTGCATGTCCAGAATGCAGCTTGCCTTTCATGTCACTGCTGCACCCACTGCCTCATTGTGCTCACATCCACTGCTTGGTCTCCACAAATGTTCAGCAAGCATCAATGAATGTCAGTGGGTGCAATTATTTCTGCATGGAGGAATTCAGTGACACACCTTTGCTTCATACGCACTTCCGTTTCAAATGCCATTGTGTCAGAGTGCCCCCCTGCTGCCATCTGTCACACAGCAACAACATGTAATGGAATAATGGTGGGAAAGTTCAACCTCTATTGCCATACCACCAACATCCCCCTTTGACGTCGTTGGCCACCAGATAAAAGAGGAGGCATTACTTTCGGAGCAGCCCTCGTACTTGCACTGGCAATCGTTTAGCAGCACCTCTCCCCTCCACAGTCCTGGACACAATGTGCCTGGGTGCAGAGCCCACCCCCTCCTACGGGTACCTTCAAGGTGCAAGAGATGAGAACTAGAGGTGCCTCCAAGAGCAGCAGCACCTCTCCCCAATACACCGCACACCCGATCGTCACTCCAGGTCCTTGGAGTAGTGAGCAGGAAGGAAGGGCAAGGCCAGGCACATTTAACCCGAGGCCCGCAGGCTGCCTACTGCCTGCCACAGCCCATCCCGCAGCTGCCTCCTGCCATCAGTGCAGTGGCTCTGCCCCACTGTGCGGCCTGGCCCAGCCCTGGGCACGCAGCCATTGCTCACAACGTTACAGAAGTGCCCTATCAAGAGTCTGGGCTGAAAACGAGGCATGGAGAGGGGCAGAATCACAGAATCACAAGGTTGGAAACGACCTGCAAGATCATCTAGTCCAACCACCCTCCCATTCCTATCAGTGCCACAAGCTACTAAACCATCTCTCGTAGCTCATCATCCAGGCGCCTCTTGAACACTGCCAGGGATGGCGACTCCACCACCTCCCTGTGCAGCCATTCCAGTGCCTGACCACCCTCTGAGAGAAAAAGTTTCTCCTAATATCCAACCTAAACCTCCTCTGGTATAACTTCTTGCCATTTCCTCGGGTCCTACTATTTGCCTGGGAGAAGAGGCCAGACCCTTTTGCACCACAGCCTCCCTTCAGGAAGTTGTAGAGTGCAATAAGGTCTCCCCTGAGCCTCCTCTTCTCCAGACTGAACAATCCCAGCTCCCTCAGCCGCTCCTCATAAGCCCTG